>NW_005871107.1:2166130-2302329 GCF_000147115.1 Myotis lucifugus | reverse complement strand
AAGAGAAAAGCTGGCTTAAAACCAATGCCCGCACCGTCCGAGTCTGGACATTTAGATAGAGTTTTAAGCTAAAGTCTCTTTGCAATGTACAAAATAAAACCCAAGACTGATTGTTTCCTAAATGGCGAATTTGACCAAAGGGAAAAAGAAATGCAGGCTGGTTTAAAATAGCTCTTTTGTCTCGCCTTAAGGAAGTACCACCAGGAAGTTGATAGTCAAATTTACATGTGAATAGCTATGGAGCTTACTACTTGATTTTCCCAGCAGAAAATTTGTGACCATTTTGAAATTTAGCAGCTATGCCAGGCTTATTGGCTGGAAACTTAAAACTTTTAAGTTCAAATCACCTACGAAGCAGGAAGTGTGCTTGAATCCAATTTCTAAAGTAAAAGTACAATTATTTCAGATAGAAACTGGTTTCTGTAAATTGATCTGTCCTTGTTGCTTAAATATGTATCCTTGTTGTTAAATTTAAATGTATTTACATGTCACCTAAAAATTAAGGCTAAAAGTTTTAACTGGAAAGCATGGCTTTAGTATAATGGAAGGAAAGAAATGTTAAATGGATGATAGGCCAGTAAGCTGGAACTGATCACTGGTGGTGGATTGTGAGAAGGGCCGGACACTGCCTAACTTCTCCTTTCTTGGTACCCCTAAAACATCAGAGGGTACTTCTGGCCTCGATTTTCTTGGTTTTGGATCTGTTTGTTTGTTTGTGATAAAAACCGTTTCTATCTAAATAAGACATAGGTCAAGAATCCTGTCCTGGGATGTGGGAAAGGCCCCCACATCTGTTCCAGTCAGGCCCCCATCAGGGGACTTGGATGATGTTCCTGTTATCTGCTCAAGAGCCCAAGGCTGTAAAAATACTTGTTCACTGAAAAGGTGTAAGTATATTTGTAAACACCTCTGTCTGTTTGTTTACTGGGAACTTTGATTTTCTATGTAATATTCTGTGCTGGGTTGGGATTTTGGAATTCTAGTCTGATTGGGACATTTAAGGATGGGGCTCACAGTTCCTCAAGGCAGAGACTTAATGGGCCTTTCCCCCTGCCTGTAAAGGAAGACAATGGGCCTTGAAATCTGTAAAGATAGGCAAGAATGAAGCTGGTCAGGCCCCACCCCCTATCATTCCTGACTTTCTTGCTGCAAGAATTGTCTCTTTTCTTGAGGGGGCTCCAGAGGGCGCACGAGGACGTTTGGCTGCGCCTTGGCGCCACCCAGGCAAAAGGCACCTCCTGGAGCCTCGATGGAAAGGTCCCTACACCCAACTCCGTGGTGCTGACGACCCCCACCGCTCTCAAGATAGACAGCGTCGCGACCTGGGTCCATCACACCCACGTCCGGTCAGCGGACCCATCCATGATCCGGAAAGACTTCGTCAAGCTACGGCGTGATCGACCTGCCTGATGCTGGTAACATTGAATAGACTTAGATAATGCCTGCATCTTCATGGACATGGCTCCAAAGAGACAAGGACAATTTATAGAGTCACATGTTTAGTAGCAGAAGATGTGGCTGCCTAAAGCGGCCATGATGCCTATATTATGTTTCATTGTGTTGATATGTCACATTAACCTTTAATTCTCTTGCAGGTTTGAATGTATGTTGGCTGTCCTGAAAGGGTACTATGTGGGGTGAACCCCAAAAAGTAAAGGGTGCCTAGCTGCCAAGAGGGCAGGTGCCCACCTGGGCTGGGAACAGTGCCCATCAGGTTTTGGTCTCTGTTGAGAGACAGCTAACAGTTGGCAGCCTGTGTACTGCTTGCAGGCCTTTGTGACTATGCCCATGTCAGGGGTAGTCTAAAAAAAGGCCTGTTTAGAGTGAAAGGTCTGAGGCATGGTTATACATAGAAAGAAAGTTTAATGCCAACAATTAAAAGGAATTGGCAAGGAAAGTCAGAAAATCTTAGAGTAGATCAGTATGTCTTTCTTCTTATGTAATTCCTCTGAAATTTGGCAATGCTAACATGGCAATACGTTTCTTTGCATAGATTCAATAAGACTGGTTCCTAATAGTGGTTTTATTAACGGAAAACTTTGACTGGAGTATCATGTTTTAAAGAGCCCTGTCTGAGCTCTAAAGACTTGAAGCCAGTAAAAATGCCACGAAGAAAGCCTGGTACCCTGCTTGGAAGCCCTGAAGATGGCTGGCGCTGGAGTGTCAGGCCGATGCCCTACCATCACTGGCGGTTGGTAAGAGTAGAAGGGGAGCAGTAGGGATGCCTCTACGTTCCTGCGGAACCCCCACACACTCTGGACTGCAACGGGTAGGAGGGCTACTGAGATGGGCCTTAAAGCCTGGAGCGTGGGCTCAGGTGGAGTTGCTGCAGGTGAAGAATTCACCTAACTCAGCAGATACTGCAGGCGGGCCTGATGGCAGCTGGGTGGCGTGGCTTCCTGGCCCTACGGGGCACATTAAGATTCAACCATGAGATTCCAGCAAAGGTAGTCAGTTACCATTCTTGTTATATTTATGCAAACATCAGGACAGTAGATAAATTAATCTTAATTTGGCTTTTTGATAGCCATGGAGGAATTTTAAGAAGAAAAATCCTATTTCAATAGAAGTTGCTAGAGCTAAAATAGTTTCTTTCCCCTCCACCAGACCATTTGTTAAAATATGCCCAGTACGAGCCTCTAGCAACGGTGGAATCAGTCCATCTCATGATTGAGCCGGAAGTTCCAAAAAAAAGGGGGGAATGAAAGGGCAAGGGCTATGCCCTCTATCTTGCCTGTATCCTCCATGTTGGGGCCACGTGCGGCCTTCTTCCCGGAGGCCCAGGCCTCTGCAGGCCACGCCCGGGATTTTAAACTAACCAATGACAATCAAGGGAAGAATGCTGTTTTTATGCCGACCATACAGGGGTAGTGGAGGAATCCATGACCAGACTTCGGCAGCGGCTGGCCGAACGACAGAAGGAGAGGGAGGCGCAAAAGAGTTGGTTTGAATCTTGGTTCACACAATCGCCTTGGTTAACGACCCTATTATCAGCGGTCGCTGGACCACTTATAATCCTGCTGTTAATTCTCTCTATAGGACCCTGTATTATAAATAGAATTATAGAATTTATACAGCAGAGGATAGGGGATATTAAGCTCCTGATTATCAGGCAACAATACTCGGCCTTGGCTGAGCCTGAAGGTCTCTAAGATTAGAAACCGTCCACAGAAAAAGGGGGGAATGAGAGGCGCCAATATAATCAGGAGGGTCAGAAAAGGCAGATGGAACAAACAACTTTTATGGGAGACAGCTGCAGCCAGGGAGGTTACGGGAGATGGCTGCAGCCCGGAAAGGAACTGAAGGACAAACGACCTGATAAGAAACCAGACAGGCATTAACTCACTTAGAAAGCCAGATCATTAGTGAAAAATTCCAAACTACATTCCCTCCCCACCGAAAGCAGATAGTTGTATGTTGACTCACACGGCGCCAGATCTCCAGTAGAATGACCCCAGGTTACTTCCCCCGTTTGCTAAAAAGTATATAATGTGTGCTTAAACTCTTGGTCGGGGCTCACAGCCGCTGCTCTGTGCTCAGAGTAAGCTGCGAGTCCCAGCATGCTGGTAACAATAAACCCTTTGCTTTTTGCATGAGAAGCGTCTCTTGGTTCTTTGTGACAGCGGCTTGCGTCCAGGGCGTTACAATGCCAAGTGTTTGTTCATCCAAGGGTACAGGTGTCCATATAGATATGTACTCAAGGTCACAAAATTGTCTGTATAGATATGACAGGTGTTGGTTAGATATGATATATACTCAAGGTTACAAACTGTCTGTAAAAATAACTTACACACGGCCCTAAAAAAGATATAAAAAGAGAATGCTTCCTCCTTTGGGTGTTCAGAATTTGACAGAGGTAATCTGCTTTGAACCTGCCTGCAATAAAGATGACTCCTAACTAACTGGCTCATTAGGCGTCTTGTCCAGCTCACTGATTTGCGATATAACAGAATGACAGGGCCTCGTGGAAAGCTCCAAATGATGTGAGGAACTGGATGTCCCTATGCCATGGAGACAGGGCCCCAACAGGCAGTTCACGACTAGTAAAGGGCTGCCGAACAATGGCACAGATGGGTCCCAGCTAATCAGGGCAAACTCCCCATCGAGCTGAGGGAGGCAGAAGAGGAAATAAAATTTATAAAAATAAAAAATAAGAAACAATGCTATTTATTTTTCAATTAATTTAAAAATAAAATAATGTTCAAGGAAGCAAAACTAGCTTATGCTACATGCCACAATTTATTAAGATAACTGGACCTTCTGAACCTAAATGTCCCTGTTATAGGACAGGACTGTCATATCCCCTAACATGGAGCCAGAAGCAGGTTATCCTGAGGGGGTGGGGTGGGGTCTCTCTCTCTCTCTCTCAGCTTGGTTCTGGACAAAGAATGTGTATGTGTGACATGGTCCTAAAAAAATCTCTCTCTACAGGTCTGTGCTCCCTGAAATCTGCTCTCAACTTCGTTATAGAGGATAATGTATTGCTTATTTCCAAAGATATTCTGCTCGGCTCTGGTAATTACCGAGTTTAAGAAGAAATAAGAACTAGGGGCCTGATGTTACATTTATCAAGCACTAACAAGAAGGAGCTAATGTGTATTGAGTAATTAACTGTGCAACTTTGGACAAGTTACAAGTTACTTCATTTTCTGTGCCCCAGTTTTCTCATCGATAGATTAGGAAACATTTTAGTCTTACCTTATAGGGTAAGAATTAAACTCATTAAGCTTCAGGCATTTTCCACCGAGAGGCACGTAGTGAAGTGTTAGCTATAATGACAGTAATATGAGGAATAATGATTGTCCTCCTGAGGCAAGCATTCGATTCTCTGAGTTGCTATCTTGCTTAATTCTCAAAACAATTGTTTTAGGAACTACTTTCAACCTGTTTTTCAATGAAGGCAACGGGTGTGACAGGCAGATTAACTAACTTGCCGAAGGATATGTAACTAGTAAACTTCAGAACAAACGGGGATTCAAACCTAGGTTGGATGGGCGCCAAGGCTCCCAAGAGTCCCACATCTTCCTGTGAGCTCCCTGTACCCCAGTCCTCTAAAAGGTTCACTTGTGCTCGTATAGCAGTTCTAAAAGCGTCCACTGTGTTCCTATAGCAGTTTGCCTGGGTTTTTCTAGTGAATTTCTCCACATCCTGAATTTTTTTTTTTTTTACACTTTTCAGCAAATTTTCCTTTTCGAATCCCTCCTTCAATGTAACCTTGTTAGCTTTGGGGCCACACCCCCCACCTTTCCCCACCCCTTCCTTCTCCTTTGGTTTAAAGTGTTACCAGATGGCTCTGGTTCACTCTTTTGCTTGTAGCCCTGACAGGGGCAGGAGGAACCAAGGCTGTGTCCAGAACGCCTCAGTCCTGGGGTGACAGTGAAGGGGTCTTTGGGGAGTACTGACTCCCCTACAATCCCTTCTTCATTGGGACGATTGGCAACAACAATTGGGAAAATGAAGACGTTCTGGTAAGACCTCGACACTGGAAAGAGTGGTGGGGAGATGGCCAGGGGTGACAAGCTGAGAGGAGGTAAGGGGAGAGATGAGAGGAGAGAGACAGGAACAGAGATAGAAATAGAGAGAGACAGATGAGAAAGTGAGACATAAAAAAATAGCAAGCATGGGAGACAGAATAGAGAGACAGAGAAAGAGGGAAGGCAGCCACTGAAATGGAGAGGCAGAAAAACTAAGATGAAAGAAAACAGAGTCAAGGAAATAAACAAGGAGATAGGTAGAAATGGAGACAGTGAGGTAGAAAAAACAATGACTTAATGATTGTTTTAGAGTAGCAGCTGAAAATGTGAGAATTCATTAAATTTCTCAATAAGACTCCAAAGTCAAAATAAAAAAATAAACTATACTGAGATTTGATCACTTACATTAATTAGGTTTTTACCATGTTTAAAAATACTAAAGTAGTCCCCAGCTGGAGGGACTTCTGTATGAGTCATTTTCTTTTCTCCTTTTCAGGAAAATTTCAGTTTTCTTCTTTGTATGCGGTTTCCTGGAACCCTGTGCATCTGCAACTGCCGTCAAGCGTCGCCCAAGTAAGGGCCACAGTGTCTAGATTTTGAAATATCACTTGTTCCCGGAAGGGATCAGGCAGGGCGGTGGCTAAGTGAGGACTGAGTGAGGCACCCATAGTCCCTCATACCCTCTCTCCAATTCTGCTTTGGCCATGGGTACTCTTTGGGTTTTCTGTGGTAAATGCTGGGTATAAAGCAGAAGTCGTGCTGTGATCAAAGTTGGCAGGAAAGCCAGTTTGTTCAGATGGCTAGGTGGATGGACGGATGGATGGATGGATGGATGGATAGATAGATGTATAGAAGCCATTAAACTGGGGTCACAGGGGGATTTGTTTGATGTACTGGGATGCCTGGGCCAAAGCTTTGCAGCTGTAAGATGCTTTTTCGAAGTGTAGGAAGTTTCTACCATCAGGCAAGTCTCAGGGTGCAAGGGTTGTATAGTTACAAAAGGCCTTCTGTGGTCGTGAAAAACACTCCTTCGCCACAACCCTCCACTTGTGTAAGGAGCACCCCATTTCATTCTAGGATTCCCCATCAAATTAAGTATTTAATCCTTTTCATTTTCTTCTTATTACTCTTCCTCATTTTAGGAAACTAGCAACAGTCTAGTTGGGACCCTTATTTGATCTCTTAGAATGAGCTTCTGAAATTAAATGTGTTCTCTATATTTTATTTAGGATCAGTGAACCAGAGACTACCAAATCCCTCCTCTAGTTAACAAAGTTTCCTAAGAACTTCCCTATCCAGAACTCTCATTGAACTGGCTCAGGCCGGCTCTGGATTCTCTTGGGAATTCTAAAGTTTGTGGTTTTTAAGGAATATTTTCTAGCCCAAACCACCAGAAGTTTTCCAAACAGGCCTCTGACACTGTGCCATTCAGAACGCTGTGCAGCTCCACGTCCAAAAGGAACAAATTCCTAACTTCCCCCAAAGGAGCATTTTCCCAGCACAAATTATTAAAGCACCTTTGTGCCTTGCTTCCCTTCCAGGATGAGTCTAAATGAATGAGTTATAATCACAGTCATAGCGTTAAAACCAAACACACTACTTACAAGCAAGCTGCTTGGTATAATATACTGTAGTGCTTTAAATAATTGCTCAGCTATTATTATTATTGACACATTCCCCATGATCCCAGTAAGAGGTGAGGTAGGATGACATGTGATCTCTTTTGCAGGATTTCCTATCAATTCAGTTCCTAATGGTGAAAATGAGCTCTGTCCAAAAGTGAGAATTGGCCAAGATGATTTACCAGGTGAGTAGCAATGTTTATATTGAAAATGCATGCTTTCTGTAAACCTGTCTAAAATATTATTTTATTTGGGTAGGCTGTGGAAAAGGACAAAACCAATCTCAATGTGGACTTTTAATTTTTTGTTCCCTTTTTATAGGGTTTGACTTGATTTCTCAGTTCCAGGTAGATAAAGCAGCATCTAGAAGAGCTATACAAAGGATAGTGGGATCAACTGCTTTGCAAGTGGCTTACAAATTGGGAAATAATGTAGACTTCAGGATTCCAACCAGGTAATATTAAAAAAAATTAATCTAATCATCTGCCTCAAATGCATTTAAAAATATATATTTGTATTGATTTCAGAGAGGAAGGGAGAGGGAGAGAGAGATAGAAGCATCAACAATGAGAGAGAATCATTTATAAGCTGCCTCCTGGAGGCCCCCTAATGGAGATCAAGCCTGCAACCTGGGCATGTGGCCTTGGCTGGAATCGAACCTGGGACCTTTCAGTCTGCAGGCCGAGGCTCTATCCACTGAGCCAAACCAGCTAGGGCCCTCCAATGCATTTTTTAAAATAAAAAGCTAGCCAATGTTAGAGAACTTTCTTGCTCAATGTTTCTTGAATTATGATTTTATTTAAATATGAAGGAATTATTTACCTATCTTCAGTGCCTAAATATATGAAGGCCTTTCATGTTTTCAGTATGTAATTTCCCATTCCAGGGGCGAGCGTTGGGGGTGGAGGTGGATCACCGAGACTATTATTGATTCAGGACAAGCTCTTATTACTCAATGCACTGTTTTTCTATAATTTGTCTGGTTTTGACTGAATGAAGCCTCTGTGAAAAGTGCCAGAGGTTAAGCATAAATTTAACTAGGAGCCCCGGAGTGGTTAGAGGACTCACAATGGTGCTGTTCAAACGTCCTGGTGCTGAAATGGAAACACACAGGCAGTGCTTGGCTCCTGGCAGGAACCAAAGTAGATCTAAGGCCCTGAAGGAGTAGCTCAGTTGGTTAGACATAATTCTGATATACCAACGTTGTGGCTTCAATCCCTGGCCAGGGGAAATACAAGAATAAACCAATGAATGCATAAATAAGTAGAACAACAATTCAGTGTTTTTCTCTCTGTCTGAAAATCAATTTAAAAAAAATCAAAACGAAAGCAATGATACCCAGAACAATGGTAGTGATAATAATAATAAAAAAATCCCCCACTTCATTTATCTCTTTCTCTGGAACTCTTTTATCCTTCAAATCACTCATTACTGAGATGCTTTTGTGTCTATGTAAGTGTTGAGTCATCCCATTGTTATAAATGAGCTTTGGGGCTTTCAGTTCGATGTCACCTAGTACCTCATATGTGACTATTATGATTATGTCTCAGTGCACTGAAAAAAAATTAAGATTCCTTTGGTAGATGAACAAGCAATTTAGGGCTTTGATAGAAATTATGGTGTAAAGGCAAATAATGATTAATTAAAACAGTAAAGAATATTATAGAAACTCTAAATGTTTATAATAATGAAAAATTTGGTCAAATTAGAATATTCTGACATAGTGCCAGATGCAGATAGAAATTTATGTTTTGAACATACTATATTTTTTAAAATAACTAGAGGCCCGGTGCATGAAAATTCATGTACTGGAGGAGGGTCCCTCAGCCCGACCTGCACCCTCTCACAGTCCAGGAGCCCTCAGGGGCAGGAGGCGACCGGGTGATCAGGGGAAGGTGATGCCTCCATCACACCTCTGCTGCTGCCACTGCCGGCAGCGTAAGCCTTGGCTGGCCCTGGTTACCTGAGCCTTGGGCTGGCCCTGGGCAACTGGGCAGCCGCCATCTGAGGCTTGCCTGAACCTCAGGCCAGCCCTGGGTGGCTGGGGGCTGAGGGCTGGTCCAGCTGCACCGCACGCCTGCCACCCTTCCCCCCACCCCCCCACGGGGCTGAAAGGACTGGGGGACTCTGGTGGGGCTGAGGGGACTGGGCGCTGCCATCTTGTGGCTATGGGTGCCACCATCTTTGTGACGGCATGGCAGTCAATTTGCATATTCCCTCTTTATTAGACAGGATAACAGTGTGCTGTATACATACTTTTGATAAATTTTCCAATTAACATTAAACCTCATCCTCATCACAACCCTGTGGTGAGGACATTATTATCCATATTTTATGGAGGAGGAAACTGAAGTTAGAGAGTTTAAGTTACTTGCATAAGGTCACAGGTTGGGAGGTGCTGGGAAGACTGAAACTGCAGGCAGAATGGCCCCAGAGGCTGTGCTTCTAGCCACGATTTGATACTGACCCTGGAAAACCATTCACATTTGGAAAGGTTAAAGGCATAATAACAGCAATTAAGCTTTTTCTCTTATATTTTCTTTTCATGCACAGACATGTTAGTTGTCCTCCTAAATAATTTTTTTAAATGTTCATATATTTTAACTTCTTTAATAAAATAGTAAAACATGACAAAACCCCCAATGCTGACTTAATTTTCTCTTCTACAATTTAAGGTACAATCTGGAGTATCACTGACTTTAAATTTATTTGATTTCATTTTTTTAAAAATATATTTTATTGATTTTTTACAGAGAGGAAGGGAGAGAGATAGAGAGTTAGAAACATCAATGAGAGAGAAACATCGATCAGCTGCCTCCTGCACATCTCCCACTGGGGATGTGCCCGCAACCCAGGTACAGGCCCTTGACCGGAATCAAACCTGGGACCTTTCAGTCTGCAGGCCGACGCTCTATCCACTGAGCCAAACCGGTTTTGGCACTGACTTTAAATTTAGAGATTGAAGGGCACACAGACTCCCTACCCTCTGTGCACCTTTTTTGTTGTTCCTCTCTAAGTGCCTAGAATTACTCCAAATACTTTTTAACAGGTCATAGTCAACGTCCCATATTCTCTATCTCCGTGACTCTCTGTATCCCCACAAATACTAAAAACTCTCGCTTTACTGGCAAGGCTTATTAAGTTGAAAAAAAGAAAGGACATAGGAAAAAAAAAAAGAAAGGATGAAGAAGGAAGTAGGAGAAAGAAATACAAAGAGAAGGAGGAGAGCCAAAGGCCTAAGATAGATGGAGTCCCAGATAGGTGATAAAGTCCATTCTTGGGCAAGTTACTTAGATAAACTTAGCTTCAGTGCCCTCAGACTGAAATGAGGAATAATAATAACTATGTCAAGACCACCAATGAGGAGCAAATGTAAATCGTGGAGAGGGTTTGAATAGAGCCCGGTACACAGTGGTAGTTGCCATAAGTGGTGGAGAGCACTAGAAGGAGAGAGTGTCTGCAGGTGCAAGTCTTTTCTCCTTAGTGAATGCTTTCTTTTCAAGCTGCCCTCCAAGTCCTAATCATTAAAAAACCAGGTGGCAAGAGAGGCAGAGGCTGGAATTGCTCTCAGATCCCACAGGGGGTAGACTGCCTTGGTGTAAAGGGAATTTCTATGCTGGAGAATATAGGCTCTGAGTGAGCAAAATAGAAACTTAGTAGTGGGAGGGAGAGGTGAATATAGCATTTGGGATGAATGAGATAGAGCCACAGATTATTCTTTTCAAATTTTTTTTGAAAGAGCATGAGACAGTATTTTGCTGTTTGCATTCTTTATTTTGGGCACTATAGTTTCTCATTCTCAACTCATACTTACAAACATGCCATGTTTGTTTGCCTTAACAAATACAATCTGTACCTTTTCTTTGGGTTAAGGTCATGAACAAATGTTTCAAGGTCTAAAGACTTCTTATCTTTTATTCAAACCCTTATGGTTCTCCTTTTAAGATACTCTGTGCAGATTGTAACATAATGAAATAAATGATTTATAGACCCAGTTTCTTTTAAATTATGTATGCTGTCAAGTTTACTTATCCATGTGCATAGCGTATTTGCAAGAACCGAATCTGAGGTGTTCAAAAAAAGACAGTGGGATTGACTGTCCTATAAATTAGTGAGGACTTCTAAAATGGTCTTAGGTCTATACAAATATATATATATTTCATTAATTTGAAACAAAGAAATTTTCTTTCATCATATTGACATACTATTTTAGCCTACTTTAAAATATTTAATAACATTATAATCTTGATTGTGTTTGTATATATAAGCATGCGCAAATTATATATGTGTATATATGTATGTATATAATCTTAATGGACATAAAGATAGATAAATATTTTTGGTTTAACAGTATGTCTATAAATGAATTGTTCTAGCAAACTCACCACGACTCCATTTTTAAAAAGTTTTTGGCATTACATAACCAAGTTAGAAGTAAATGGGGACATCATGCCCTATGCTACTTTCAACATAATCCCTTTGCTCACGTAGCAGGAAAGATTGGGTGAAGCACAAATTGGGAGGGATTCTTCCCTTAACCTCATGTCTTTGCAAAAGAGTTGCTCAAGCAAGTTACCATGACTTCTAAATTCAAATCAAATACATTTGTATTTTTTTTTTCTGGGACTGATGAAATTCTACATCCTCGCTCAGTACATGTGTAAACACATAAATAGGTAACGTAGATTTTTAAAAAGCCTATAACAGTGGTTCTCAACCTTCTTAATGCCGTGACCCTTTAATACAGTTCCTCATGTTGTGGTGACCCCCAATTTCATTGTTACAAATTGAACATAATTAAAGCATAGTGATTAATCACAAAAACAATATATAATTATATATGTGTTATCTTATGGTCTTAGGTGACCCCTGTGAAAGAAAGGGTCGCTCAACCCCCAAAGGGGTCGCGACCCACAGGTTGAGAACCGCTGGCCTATAAGAAAAGTGCTTTAAGGAAGAGAAGAGGACAAAGCATTAGGATCTATCTTCCTTCTATAAAAACCTCAGACCTCAATAGTAACTGTCTTGGGCAAAAAAGAAAAACGAATTCTTTAAGCATCTAGTTAAATCCACATTATTAAGTGAAAATAATATTAAATAATCTATTTGTAACTTAAATGGATACTAGTCAAATTTCACCATTGAATAAATCTTTTTTTTTATTTTTTTATCTTGTTAATCCTCACCCGAGGATATTTTCCCATTGGTTTTAAAAGAGAGTGAAAGGGTGGGGGAGAGACATAGAAGAGACACATCAATTGATTGCCTACTGTAGGGCCTGGGGCTCCAAACTGAATCTTTTAAAAATGTACTTGTTAAAACCTCCTGCACACTTCACAGACATAAAAGATATTTAGTGAGCAGAATCGAACCTGGGACCCTTCAGTCCGTGGGCTGAGGCTTTATCCACTGAGCCAAACTGGTTAGGGCTGAATAAAACTTTTAAAACTTATCTTCCAGCTCCAAATTGAGGTCAGTTAAATGAAATGTAAAAACTTCTATGAGGTTTTATAATTATACAACAGGCAATATAGTATGTTGTCATTAATGAGTCTTAGTTTCTTTCCGAGAAGTTATTCTGGAATATGTATATTCTGAAAAATCTAAAGTTCAAGGGAAATATGACAATCAATATTAAAAAAATATCAAAATAGATGTGGTAGACCTTTTCATTCTGGGGGAATGTTTCTTATATACATGGTTTTTTCTTTAGCTCCAAATTGAATCTTTTAAAAATGTACTTGTTAAAACCTCCTGCATACTTCACAGACATAAAAGATATTTAGTGAGTTGAAAGGTTTGAAATAAGTAGAGTATACATTGCCAGAAATCATTTAAGAATGTGTACTGACAAAAAAATTCACCCAATATTATAAATAAGAGCCAGTTATTTTAGAAAAGAATATCTAAAAGAAGTACTTGGATGATAAAAGAGTTTTCAGATGAAAAGTTTCACATTTTTATAAAACTAACAAAGCAATGAAATTTGTTGACATAGTTGACCCATTTTATTGAAGGCTTGCAAAAATGTTTGCAATTAAGAGTTATATATTTGTTTATTGCTATTATTATAAGGGATGACAAAGTTTTATAATTAGAGTAAAAGTAAAAGTAAAGGCAGGAAATCTTAGCAAGTTGAGTTATTTTATGTATTGCTAAACATGCTTAGAACAGAGGAATTTTTTGGTTTAGAAATCCTTGACCCCAATAATATGTTTTAATGTAACTGGCAACAACACATATGCCAAGACAATAAATTTATGTTATGAATTTTAGTTTGCAACACATTAAATCAGCATCCATTTAGATATTTGTTTTTGCCTTTCTCTTTTTACTCCTCACAAGAAGGGGGCTACTATATATACCAGGAGTTTGACTTGGAGAGAGGTTATGTGGGACTTTGGGTCTTGGTCCATAACTGTTCTCAGAAATGTCAAATTTTATTATGTAGTTAGAAAAATTAATTGGCATCTATTTTTATTAGCATTTCTTCCTTACTTAGGAATATTTCTATACTCAGAAGGAAGAAGGTAGAAGGATAGAACCTTCAAGCCCTTGAAGGTGAAGTTTACATTTAATATGTCTTGATTTTTTAAAAATTTGGTCCTCAGGTTCTAGCAGTTGGTTCAACCGAAGATGATCCAGGTAGTTGTTGCAGCTACAGATCACAGTTCCCACACAGACTGGAGATGCCTTAGGGCCACTGATAGTCTTAGGCTGCCATTTAAAGCAATAAAGTAGCAATGATACAGATTCAGTTGTCAGATGGAGGAACAACTAGGTTGGAGCAGAGAATTAAGAACTGGTCACCTTTCCCTTGTCACACATCTAGTGACAAACAACAGCTGCTAATTTAACATCACACTTCGAACTCCCTGAAAATGAAAATCAGGCTCAGGGTGAAAGAATTATTCAAGTCTGCACAATTACTGATTTTCAAAATGCTTATATGGGTGTAGGATATAATCATGGAGGGAAATACCCAAGCAATGATGAAAATAGCAAATAATCCTAACATGTTATATTAAAATAAAAAAAATTAAAAGCTGCTTTAATTAAGTGGTCTCATAAACTAGCAGAGCTGGTTTGGATTCCAAATGATCTCTTCTTTCATATGTAGGGGAAATGGTGCCAAGAACTTTGTAAGAATGTGTTTCTTGGCTGAGATGAAATTGCTGAACAGTAGCTCTTTAGGCAGCATAAATAGGAATATTGTTGGGATTGTGTGGCATTGGGAACTCTCTTTAGCTTTGAGGGAGGGGTTTTTTTTTTAACGTGTGTTTTAGGATGGAGCATAAATGTACATGAATAATTGAACTTCTGTGAAGGCCTTTATGGACAGTCATGAAAGAACAAATAGCGCATCGTTTTCCACACTGTAGCTTTTCTGTAGAGCTAGAACCCAAAATAGCATAAGAGAAGATGGTAATATGCATGGGTACAGAAAACAAGATTTATGTTTACTGTTTTAAAATTTACGCAGGCATTTATATCCCGGTGGACTGCCTGAAGAATACTCCTTTTTAACTACTTTTCGGATGACTGGAAGCACACTTGAAAAGCACTGGAGCATTTGGCAGATTCAGGACTCCTCGGGGAAGGAGCAAGTTGGCGTGAAGATTAATGGCCAAACAAAATCTGTTGCATTTTCATACAAGGGACTGGATGGAAGTCTCCAGTCTGCAGCCTTTTCAAATTTGCCCTCCTTGTTTGACTCCCAGTGGCATAAGATTATGATTGGTGTCGAAAGGAGCAGTGCTACTCTTTTTGTTGACTGCAACAGGATTGAATCCTTGCCTATAAAGCCGAGAGGCCAAATCAATGTCGATGGCTTTGCTGTGCTGGGAAAACTTGTAGATAATCCTCAAGTTTCTGTTCCGGTAAGTATAAAATCATACACTATGGTAGATTAAGTCAAAGCCAGATTGCTAAAAATGAATACCTCAGAGATCTTTAGTGATCATCTGCATGTCTTAAACAATGAACAGTTACTCATCTTTTTTTATTCACTCAAGCACTTATTAGAAAAGCCCTCAGTACTATTTTGAGTATAGCATGTACCTGATAGAATGGGGATTCAGAGGAATTTAAGTAGATGGCTCCTGGTCTTAGGAGCTTAAAGTCTACTTGGAAGTTGCTACATGTCCACCTGGAGTACCCAGAATCCTTTGGAGGGGACTTAAAAGAAACCAATACTCATGTGGGACATATTGTGTATAAATAATTAATGCGAAGATTCAAAGTAAGGTTAAGATGAATGATGGATTCAGTTAGTCAAGAATTCCATGCTTCTTGAAAGCAATGAACCTTGAAGTGGAAGGATTTCAATTGGCAAAAGAAGAGGAGAAAGTGCATTCTAGCTTAGGGAAGAGCATTAAAGAAAAAAGAAGCAGAGAATAAGTAGACCACATTCAAAGATCTGAAGTGTGGTTGGTTTGAATGAAATGCATTTGAGAAAATGTGTGTGTGTGTGTGTGTGTGTGTGTGTGTGTGTGTGTGTGTCGTGGGGGGTGGGAGGGTGAGGGATACTAATTGCAGAATGTAGAAGATGTGGTTTGGAAGCCATATGGTGTCTGCTAAGCAAGAATAAAAATTGTATAGAGGACAAAATAATTGTTTATTCAGAAGTAGGTCTTGCATGGTGTATTATAAAAGTAAAGAATTTTAGAGCTCTCTTCATAATTTTATCATAGAATCCATGGATATAAAGATAAGAAATTATATAATGACACAATTGTGCCAACAAGTACCATATAATTCTGTCATTTTGAATTGTTAAACTCTCACTGAATAATTATTTAAAAAGATATTTTATAGCATTATGACACGAATTTAAACATATATATATATATATATATTAGGGGACAAGTGCTCTTTGGGGAAAACTAAAGAATTTATGGCTCAATAAAGAAATTATTGATGCCAATCTCTCTCTCTCTCTCTCTCTCTCTCTCTCTCTCTCTCTCTCTCTCAACTATTAAATTCTAGTTACCTAACTCATGTCATGGAATGTAGCAGCGGTGATACAATGATTTTGAATTGTTTCTCTGCCCTTCTCCAAAGGGAGGAAAAAGGTTATCAGACATCTCAGTAATGGAATAGTTCAAATAACTTATTTCCAAGGGAAGAATTGTGATTAGTGTGAAGGGTAGTGTGAAATTTCTATATTCTGTGATGGACAGGAAACAATTTGTAACTGCCACATTGCTGGTCTGGCTTGTAGACACTTGAGAAAGTATTTCTTCAATGAATGAGTTATCACACCTCAAGTGTGCTGGGTCAGAAAGCCCATGGGACCACTGTTGTGCCATTTTGAAAGTTAGGCAGTCTAATCTTTGCAGAGACACTGGAGTGCTTTTCAAACAACACTGAACTTCTGCAATACCAGGGATGAGGGGGAAAAAGACCTAAGGGGACTCCCTCACTGTGATGTCTATTGATCAAGTACTTGTAAAATTAATTTATTGATTCATTAGCCTTGAAAACAGTACAAGTAATTATAATTCTGAATCCTGTTGCTAGCATGCTATTAAATTACCTGGTTGCCAGAACAGTAAAGTCACAATGTTACTTCATCATATTACAGTACAGCCAATAATGTTATAGCTGTTTGTAAGTTTTCTGACAAGTCTGGTCTCACATCACCATGGAGACCAGTTAGGACCAGTTATCTTCTACTTTATTCTTTCAAGTTCAGGAAGGCAGCAAAGAACCTGGAGGCTGCTGTTACATTTTGCTGCTGGTTCACCAAGGAGTTTGTCAGTCAGTACAGTGTAGCCAATGTTAAAAGTACTTGAAACAGACCTGAACAATTGTTTCTTTTGTACTCACTTCTGACTCTCCCACAAGGAAACACAAGAGACTTAGTATATTAAGGGCATAAAAAATTCCATATTTGATGATATGGTGGTGGTGATGGTAGTGGCAAAAACTAAAATAGATCAGGGATATAGGCTGAAAAACTTTTACTTATAGTGACAATGTCAAATTCAAGCTCGTCACCAAAATGTATTCCTCTACTTTCACTCTGTTTAAGAAAAAGTAGAAATCTCTATTTAAGAAAAGCCCATTTATGCTTTAAAAAAACATTTTATTACCCTTAATATACCAATGTAATGTTTTCAAAATTCTTTCATTCCCATTAACTTATTTGATCCTTGAAATACTTTTATAAGTTAACAAGCACAGATAGGATTATCTCCATTTCTCAGTCGAAGAAGTAATCTCAAGCAGGTTTCTGAGTTTGCAAGACACAGGGTTAGGTATAAGATTTCTAATCTACCTCATTTTTCTGCTATGGCAACTAACTTTCCTCTGATAAAAAACAAAAATATGTGCAACTATATATCCTTCCTTATAAAACTCATCATTTTTATTTTGGAAGACATTTGTGATTTGCATAGATTTTTTTGAATTTACTTTGAAGGACAAACTTTTTTTTTTTTTTTTAAAGAAAGAACATGTCCTCAGAGATTAAACCTACTTGTTTATTTACTTAGTGAATGCGAATGTCATCATCTGCTTATATACTGGGTATACAAAGTTAATCGCAGCCTTTATATTCTTCCATCTATAGAGGGTGAGGAGTTGGTAAACAATGACAATATAACACAATAAGGACCATGATAGTCAATGGAAGCACATGCGAAAAACTCCTCACTCAGATTAGGGCAGGGAGGCTGAGCGTGGAATTCAAGGATGTTTCCTAAAGGAGATGATGTCTAAGAGGAACCCTGGGGATGAATCAGAGTTATCCAGAAGAAGATAAGGTCTGATATTCTAGGCAAAGGGACTCTCATTTGTGAATTCTCATGTTTACCAATTCTTCCCTTTTCAAACTTGATTAGTTTTCTACACCTCTCCTCGCTTTTCCAGACTAAGAATCAGGGGTCCTCAAACTACGGACCGCGGGCCACATGCAAATACAAATATTGTATTTGTTCCCGTTTTATTTTTTTACTTCAAAATAAGATATGTGCAGTGTGCATAGGAATTTGTTCATAGTTTTTTTTTTTAAAACTATAGTCTGGCCCTCCAACGGTCTGAGGGACAGTGAACTGGCCCCCTGTTTAGAAAGTTTGAGGACCCCTGCAGAATGGTCAAATACCCATACAAGTTCCCAGACAAAGCCCAGATGCCCACAAGTTGTCCCTTTGCCCTCTTTTATGTCCTATGATATCAGCAAATTTGGCTGAAACTGAAGTTGCTGACAATTACTGAAGATTAAGTGACTACATGTCCCTTAGAAGACTTAGAGAGTGATGAGTATTGGTATCCATCTATTCTGGGAGGTAGAAGTACCTTGATAGGGCACCCATTTCTCAATTTGCAGACAACAAATAGTATCACCATGTGAGAAATTTTAAATTAAAATGAAATGTGCCAATAGCATGAAAACAACAAGGAACAGTGTATTTTTCAATTTTCTTTCATGAAATTGGATTCATTCTAATCTTTGACACTGCATTAATTGAACACTTTTTTCAGGATCAAACAAAAGCAAATATTCCTTCTATAGGCAATTACAGATGTCAAGAGGTAGCCCTAGGAACTACTTAATAAAAAAGGCAATTGAAAACAACATTTGATGAAGCATCAATGCTAAACGACTCATTTATATTGTACTTGTTTGTGACTTTCCCCTATCTATTGTCTCTTTTGTCTCTTTCCCAGTCTTAAATTGGAAAAAGAAACCAATTTCAGGAGTTTTTCCTAAGGCTTGCAATACAGCCGCTCACGTGGTCTACAACTCAAACACCTTCTCATCCTTCATGGTTATTTAGTGGCCTCAGAGCATTTTATATTTTTCCCAATGTACTGCTGTAAGACATTGTTAGTTTTATTTTAAAGCAATAAATCCCATATTTCCTATTCTCCGCTGTGCCTATATTTTAGGATGGTGCCATTTATCCCACTGTAAAGCTCAGTTTCCTGGCAGCATATCATAAAAAACATGTTACTTTATGACAGGTTCTTTATTGTTTGTTGTCAGCATGATTGCCTGGGAGAGTTATTTGGTACAGCTCTATTAGAAAACAAAGTTAGCCTTTTTCCCTTTTCAGGGATGTACACTGGGGGTTTGGGCTTGTTTGAGGGAGGATAAAAGTTTATGTGGCATTACAAATCCTGTGCATATTCCAAATAAAACAATGCAGAACAGATAAGTGCTTTTAAAAGTATATTTCAAGTGTGTCACTCGATGTTATTTTTGTTAAATTAAGAGAAAATATGAAAGTAAATAGAAAGAATAAAATAAAAAACCCCACCCAAAAAAGCTGATGGAGGAGCTATCTATCCTTTTCTCTACTCCATAGAATTAAATCATACTAACCTCCAAATGTAAAAACAGGGTAAGTGTCATAGATGATAATATGGAAAAATCAATTAGGAAGTTGTGATTAATATTGTTTCTGGTATTTAAGAAACATTGCAGGAAAGTTATTCGTGATTTAGGACATGCATAATACCTACTATGCATAGCTAAACTATTAAGTTTGCTTATGAAATTGTTTTTGACAAGTACACCTTTTACAAATATGCTTTCACTTGGAAGTAATAAATAAATACAAAGAAATGGCAATGTTATTTGAACCATATTCATAGAAAATACTTTTTAAAACACTTTGATGAGACTTGATTGGAATACTTTTGAATGCTGACTGTGAAAACCATTTTTTTGGAGATAAAACCTAGCCTGCTGCATTGTAGACCATATAACAACATCAGCTGGATTTTCCACTAGGTGGCAATGAAAGGGGAAGAACACACAGTAAAAGAGATGCCAACATAGGAGAAGCCTGACTGGGGGAAAGGACTACAGATAACTAGAATAAAAAGAAAATAATGGTCGAACTTGTTTTTAATGGAAAATTGAAACAGCAAATATTTTTATTGGCCTTACCTGTGCCCATACTGTTGCTATTTTTTAAAAATCAGTGCTATTAGTTTTTCTATTTCTATTAAAATGTGTGTGGACTCAGGGCATAAAGAAATCTTTGTTATGTAGATTGGGTGACTAGAAAGCAAGAAGTTAAATCAGTGGTGGTTTTCCTTCTCTTGTTGATTTCTGCATGGTTAGTGGTTTTGGTTACAACGTGTTGGTGTCAATAGAATCATGGGCTCTCACAGCTGGAGGAAACTGAGTGCATCTAATCCAAACCTCTCAGTGTACAGGTGAGAAATTGAAACCCAGGCAGGGGAGGGGGCTTGCCCCAACTCTTCATCAAACCAGAGGAAAAATACAATTAATTCTTTTTTCACTATATTTCTTACCCACTGCTATGCATTCACTTATTAACACTAAACAACTGTTTATTAAATATCTGCTAAGTTATAGGCAGAAATTAAAGCTCAGATGGAGCTTACATTCATTCTGGGGAGAAGAGATGGACACAAATGAATAAATGAGTAAATGTATAGTATGCCAGGTGGTCACAAATGCTATGGCGAAAAATGAAGCAGGAAATTGTTGTGCCTGGAGAGAGGTCCTTATTGAGAAAATTTTTTCAGGAGAAACCTGAAAGAGTTAAGGGAATTAGCATGTGGATATCTCAGAAAGGAGAAATCAAGGAGTCGGGAACATAGAGTGAAAAGAGCTGGTGTTCGAGCTGTCTGTTATGTTTGAGGACAGCATGGAGACCAGTGTGGCTAGAATGAGACTGAGAGAAGTAGGCAATGAGGTAACAAGATAGAGTGAGGATGGAAATATTGTGTTAGTATTTTGGATCTCCTTCTGTGTAAGATGGGAAGCTATCAGATGGTTTTGGATAGATAATCAGAATGCTCTCATTTATAAAAAGCATTTTTTGGTTGCTGTTTGACAATATACTGTAGGGGGAGAGAAATACAGAACATTTAAGGGATCTTTAAGAGAAGAGGGTGGTAGTGGTGGATGTGGTGCACAGTGGGCAGATGCTGGTATATTTTGAGGGTATAGAAAACAGGATTTGAAGTAGAAGAGAGAAAGCAGAATCAAGGATGACATCAATATTTTTGGCATGACTCGTTACGAATACAGAGTTGTCATTTACTGAGATGGGAAAGGCTGTGGTGACAGCAGGCATCAATGAGAATATTAGGAGTTAGTTTGGAACATCTAAGTTGATCACAATTTTAGACATCTAAGTGAGGATACTGAGCAGGCAGTTTGATATGTTCTTCTGGAGTTCAAGAGACAGGTCCTGCTGGGAATAGAACTCTGGGACTTGTCAGCATGCATATGGTATTAAGAGCTATGGAACAAGATTAAATTACTGAGAGATGAGTGTGATAGAGAAGTCCTAGCATTGAACCCTGAAACAGCCAACATTTAGAAGTTGCTGAGATGAGGAAGATTCGAGACTGAGGAAAGCAGCCTATGATATAGGAGAGAACTAGCAGATTATGGTTCCCTGAAAGTCAAGGGAAAATAGTATTTCAAGGAAGATGGAATGGCCAACCCACTCCAGTGTTGTTCATGGATCAAATAAGATGAAGACTAAGAGTGGACCATTGGATTTAGAAACCAATAAGGGTAAATTTGAGAAAAGACCGATTGGAGTAACAGGAGAAAAAGCTGAGTTGGAAAGAATTCAAGAGAGAATGGAAGGGAAAGGAATTGGAGTCAATGGATATAGACAACTCTTTTGAATTTTATATGAAGAGGAGCAGAAAACAGATGGCAGCTAAAGAGGGATGTGGCATGAGGAAGGGTGTTTTATGGTTGTTTTTGTTGTTGTTGTTTTAAGTGGGCAAATAACTCAGGATGCTTCAGCATAGTTCAGAGGATAACACTTCTTGATGCTATACTAGAGCAGCCTTCTCCTGCCTCAAAGGATCAGGCCCTTATTACCACATGAATCTCCTTGAAATGCCCTTTTCAATTAGGCCGCCTTTCCCCATTCCTATCTCTGTTGCAGACACATTTTAATAGACATCCAATAATCAGCTACCCAACAATGTTAAAATTCCTTAGCTTAGAATTCAAGGGGCAAAAATCTGTTTACTCTTTGCAACAGCAAATTTTATCTTTTTTTCTACATCACTTTCCACCCTGGTGCCTTGTTAGTGTCACCTCTCTTCAGAACTGTTTTACCCTCCTCTTCTTTGCTTATGAAAATCTCAATTGTTTCTGGACCCTACTCATATATGACATGTTATATGATCCCCTTGTTGATATCACATGTCAACTGCAATAGTATTTATTGTCAAAAACATTTTTTTGGCTTAGATACTGGCCTATATACTAAATATTTTTGTGTCTTCCATAGTATTGATATCAAAGCACATGAATGTATTACATAAAGATATGTTGGCAAAAAATGAATAAATTACTACACTCCAGGTCTGCTACCTTCAAGTCATCTGTTCTCTTTCCTCTCATCATTCTGTCTCTGCCTTTGGTATGATTCAGATGATTGTCACCTACTCATATTTAACTACAATTCCTAGCACTGTGTGTGAAACTGCATGGCCTAGTTTACGTAGAGTTGGGGAAATTTCTCATTTCAAGGCAACTGAGAGCCTCCTGCTCAGTAACCAGGAAGCTTCACTTGAAGGAGGTCCCTTATGGTAGAAACCAACGTTTTGACATAAACTGAAAAGAAGGATGAGATCTAAGAATTCAAGTATTTTTTCAAATATATGTTGCCACTGAGTAGACAGAGGCTTAATGAAACATCTCTCTGGTTAAAAAAATATTTGAAGAGCTAGTTTTTAGGTATTTTATACTTGCAAAATTTAATCATAATTCAGTTTGCAAACACACACACACACACACACACACACACACACACACACACACCCCAAACACACAAGCTTTGTGTCATTCTCATTAATATTGAGTGACGTTCCATAGTCTGTCAATAGAATTCTCTCAGAAAGAAAAGATAGTTGTCTGCTATTAGTTTTTGTGTAGTTTTTATGAAGGAATTAAATACCTTATTAATTTTTCTCAACAACCTAGCAACATAAGTAGAAATCACTCGTCCTATTAAAAGAGTAGAGAGTTGGGGCCAAAATTACTTGCTTTAATGAGTTGTCAGCTGGACACTACTTTGTCTTAGGGGCTGGAATTATACCTTAGTTTCCTAAAGAAAATAATTGGCTAATGCCAAGCTGGGCATATATAAGGTACCTTACACTCACACAAGTCCCTGAGACATGGCAACGTATTTTATGTTGAGAAGGATGGACTGTTTTAGGGCATTTTATGTTCTATTGAACACATTTAAAAAAATCTTTTAAAATTTCTTTGCTTGGATTTTTCAAGTCTTATAAACTGTAAACTCGTGGGGGTGGGGGAGAATATGTCTGGTTTCCCTAGAATGTTTCCTTTGTGCCTGGCTTATATTGGGGCTTAAAAGATGTTGCCTGAAGGACTAAATTAAAATATTTGTGAGATATATTTTGTCAGTGTGCATTCAAAGAGAAAAATGATTCCAGGTATGAAAATGAGAAACGTGTGGAAATCAGCATTTTAGATGTATAATGAAAGTGACTTTTACCAAGGAACTCTGCCAATCTTCCTTCAAAATAATTAACATGCAAATTGGAATTCATATTGCATGCCAAAAAATGGTTGTTGTAGAGATGATTATTAGTACGTAGGTGGTGTTTATGTGGATGCACAGATGTGTTCAGAAACTTCTGATCTATGTCACACTCTGAACAACCCAGCCTGTATTCACAGATGAATTACATTTCATTCCCCCATTATCCTGTGCCACAATTGCAGCTCACATATTTAAACAGGTGTGCCAATTTATCTAGAGAGAATTACATTTTTTGAGAAAACAGCTTAATGAATCATTTTGCATTTGCAATAAGTATAATTAAAGCTTCTCAAGGTGATTAAGGTATAAATTATTTTTGAGAATTAAAATGTTACACATACACTCTCCATTCTAAGTCTGAGTTACCAGTTCACAAAGGATTTAGTGAATAAAATTATGTGTGGTATCTCTTATTTTGAGAGGTAGGGAGTGGAAATATATCTTTTCTTATTCTGGTAATATTTTTATCTGGTCGCTGAGAAAAAATTATAATTATAGTTATAATTATAATTATTCTTCCTATATGATATTTCAT
This sequence comes from Myotis lucifugus, assembly GCF_000147115.1. Lineage (NCBI taxonomy): Eukaryota > Metazoa > Chordata > Mammalia > Chiroptera > Vespertilionidae > Myotis > Myotis lucifugus. The sequence continues at coordinate 2,278,166 of NW_005871107.1, read as the reverse complement.
TATACACATTAATATAAAACTGCATATAGAAATAGCTGTCAGTTTTTGGAAGAACACTAGAAATTTTGCTTCTGGATATATTTCCGTTACAAGCAGGCAAATAGGAAAAGGTTTGAATTCTTATGAAAGTGTCTTAGTCTAGTTCTGAAGTTTTCTAGCAGATGTTGGAAACTAGCTTACATAGTTTTAATTTCTAGATAATTCTTTTCTATTCATCTTTAATAAATACAAATATTCAACTACCACATGCCTTGGTTACCTCCTTACAAAATTATAACTCATTCTATATTATTTGGGGAGGCTGAGTAGGGTAGTAGAGAAAACTCTTATTTTAGAGTCGGGCACATTTGGAATGTTAGCTCTGCCTTTTACTAGCTGTGTGACCTGTGGCAAATGATTTAACCTCTCTGCTCCACTTCACCCCAGGTATGATCTGCTTCAAAGAGTTGTTTGAGGCACTGCCAGGTAATTAGTATTCATTAAGAAAAAGGTTTGTTCCATTCTTTCTTTTATCTTCCTTTTAAAATCCCCACTGCAATTTAGAACAAAACAAAATAAAATCTCTCCCAAACATACAAAAGTATTTCAATAAAAATAGTGTTTGATGAAAGTAATTTCCTTACCTGCAAGACATTGTGTCTTTGGGAAGCAGTTCTTTTGAAGGATGTCAGTATACTATTATTAAATAATTCAAACCACGAAGAAACAGATAATTATCATATAATCCACAAATAAATTTCCATCTTAAGATATGTCTTGATTTAGTGGCTCACTTTCTTGTCATCCTACTTAACTCATTTTTCCAGATATCCACATTTTCTGGAGAAAAGGCCTGGTAAGGTTGAGAAAAACAAGAATAATGGAGAAAGAGGACTCTAGGACACTTAGAATCATGTAAGAAGAGGCATCAGTGCAGGAATGTGAAAGTTTAATGTCTTATTTTGACCTTTTATAAGGGAAAACTTCATTTTGTTGAACTTTCCATTCATTGTGGGTAGAAGGGAAAGACTTTATCCTTCATCCTCTCCAATTCTGGTCTCCCATCCAGTAACTTCAACTCTGGAAGATCCGTAACAGTGGAAAAATGTATCCAAGTTAATTCTAGATCCAGCAGCTCTAGAGTCAACTTGGCAGGTGGAGTGGAGTACAATTCATTATTGAATTAAAAAAGAGATAATGTTTAGATTTGGAACATGGACACTTAACTAGACATCAACATAACGCCAGAAGAATCAACTGACCAAGAAATATGGGTCTGACTTGAAATGCTTAGCAAGGAACTGTCTCAATTTAAGAGGGCCAGCAAGGCACAGAGTGGTATTTTTCTTGTGGAATACACGTGTGTGTGTGTGTGTGTGTGTGTGTGTGTGTCCCTCTTGTCTCATGAGGCTCTCAGATTCAGATCTGGCCACTCTTCCTTTGGCCTGTATCTTTTCTGTTCCACTCTGTTTTCTCCCTTAGCACCTGCTAAAATGTAAGAAGTTGGATTTCAAGTGCTTAGAATTTTATATCTCTGCAACCAATGACTAAAATTATACCAAATCTAAATTATTTTTATTATGTTGTTTCCCCCCTGAGTCCTAGATTTCCCTCTCATTCCCACCATTTCTGGTCCTTCCTATTTCTATTTCAACCTGTGACCACTCCACGGAGGATGTCTTCTCTAGCATGCATATTTCTTTCAGGATCCGATTTTCTTTCCTCGACTTTATTCCTGGGTGCCACCTCTTTGGCTGCCTGTCCTTAATCTTCTCCCATATGAACTCTTAGCACTTATGTTCTCTGTGGAGTTCAGTAGGCCTGGGTTCCAATTCAGCCTCTAAGTCTTACTGGCTTGTGACTAGGACATTTCTTTGTTCTCTCCAGTCTCATTTTAATAGAATGGACTTCTTGGGGGGGGGGGGAGGGGGGCGGTTGTGGTAAGAACAGAAATAGAAAATCAGTGCCCAGCAATCGGTTTCCTGCCTAGGCTATGCTGGAGTAATGCAGAGCTAAAGACATCTGCATCCAATGATCAGAGAAACTTGGGATTTCAGCCCATTTCCAGTGGAAATTTATATTCAAGGAACAATGAAAGTCCTGGTGCACCGAGATCAACCAGTTCAAGTTGGTCCCCAGTCACTTAGCAATTGGACCACACTTACCAACTCACCTTTCTCTTAAATGACCTGTTACTGTTCTCCAAAAGAACCTGCACTGACTGTCTGCTGTCGTTGTTCAGTTTGAACTTCAATGGATGCTGATCCATTGTGACCCACTTCGACCCAGCAGAGAAACTTGCCATGAGCTGCCAGCCAGGATAACGGTGAGTCCCTTTGACCATCTGCCCCTTCCATTCCGCTGATTCCTCTCCATCCTGCCTCCCATACTCTTTCTCCAAAAAGTCTGGGCTTTGCTGTACCCATCGGATAGATACTAAGGAAGCACAGCCTGGAGGGGAGAAACCACCCAGGGGTATCTGATTCTACCTTTGGTCGCTTACTCCCTCCCAAAATGCTCCTGCAAGAAAACTGAAGGTCTACTCGCCGCCCACCAAGGCGCACAGGCCACCCGAGGAGGCTCTGAGGACAGCCAGTGGCAGCAGTGGGCCGGGTGGGCGGAGGCAGAGCCTGTGTGGTTGGGGAAAGGGTTAAGGGGACTGTTGTCATTTTATCCGTCCCCCGGGCCGGGCCGCAAGCTCTCCTCCAATCCCCAGGACCCTCTCCAGGGCCATTCATAAACCGGAGGAACGTACGCCTCCCCCGCCCAGGCACCTTTGCAACCACTAATCCCGGGGGCGCTTTTTGCGGGGAAGAAGTACCACTCTGTGCGCGTGGCGGGTCCCGAACCCCAGCCGGGCGGCGGAGGCAGAACCGGTCCCGGTCCCGGGGACTAGCAGAGGGTGGTGGGCATGGCATGGACGGCGCGGGACCACGGGGCCCTTGGGCTGCGTCTGCTGCTGTCAGGGCTCTGCTTGTGCGCGGCTCAAGTAAGTTGTGCGAGAGTTTGGGGCGGGGGCGGGGCGCCTTCTCACTTTCTCCCCGTCTTTTTCTCCACCAGCCCAGCCAGGCTCCGGATCAGGTAAGCTGGGGGCGAAAAGTGTTTGCATTTCCCAGCGCACACCGGGGAAGGTGGGGGCGCAGCTTTGAGGGAGCCGTAGGGAGGGCTCGGAGCATCCCCAGGGCTGAGGGCGGCGCATTAACTCCAGCCCCGAGCACCTGCAGCAAGTACCATGGGAATCGGGGACCCCAGGTGACCCATCGGTCCGGGAAAGGACACCTCCTCCTACTTGGGACCTAACGCTGCGGGCTCAGACCCTAAAGGCCCTCGGTGTCTCCAGACTCGGCTTTAATTTTTAGCTTGGTTTCCTCTTACCTGCCCTTCTCTCCCCTCCCCTCTCCTGAACACAGCCAAAAGGGAGCCGGGGAAGATGGGGATTCAGGCCAGCGCCCCTAAACCTCCCGCTCCCGCTCCTGCAGCCCGCGGGGGCAGCTCTAAGCCGTGCGTCCTGCGAGTGGTGCCCGTGGCCCGGGGATTGGCACTGGGCAGCCTTGGCGCCCATAAACATTTCAGCAACTTCCCAAAGGCACCGGCGTGGCCTCCCTCCCGCGCCGGGGGCGGAGGAGTCCAGCAGAGGTTTGAGGTTTCACTTACAAAGACCCCATTGTAACCTGTCTGCTCATTGGAGTTTAGAAAAACAAAGTTTTCCTTGATGAAAGAAGCTCTTTTTTTTCCTTTTCTTTTTTTAAATTTAGAAGGGTGGAAAAGTCCACACATTCCCTAAGCAACATGCTCACACTATTTCAAACGCCACCCGTCCCTCCAGCGCCCTCAAAGCTTAGCTGCTTGCAAGCGATAAGCCGGGTCACTCCGTAGGGGTGTATGCAAGAGGTGTCCCTGCAGGTGAATCTGAAATGAGGCCAGGCGCTCGCTGGGTTTCAGGGACCTTCTGCCCACTCCTCCCCAATCTTTTCCTCAAGAGTATTGCCCTCAGATTTCTATGGGGCTAGAGATTTACAAAACGATATTGTAATCCATCTGATATAGAGTACCTCCAGTCTTAGCTGTTCCATTTTAGTCCAAACACTGACTTGCAATTGCTGATTCAATCAAGGTATCCAGTGACCACCATTTTCATGATTGAATCCTTTAAAGAAAAAAAAAAGAGGCATCAGGCCCTGCCTTCCTCCAGATCCCCTTTTGGTTTAGTGCACTTTTTAGGGGTGAGGCCCTAGGACCCCTCCCCCACTTTGGGGCTTCCATGCTGCTCCGACCCCACTGTTCAGCCTCGTTCAGAACGTGGCAGAGCCCAAGCAACCTGCGCAGCTTGGAAGTCTGATACATTTTGTTATATTGGGTTTCAAAACCCGGCCTCCATAGGGGGGGTGTCCTTGCCCTGCGGAGGTGGGGGCCTCGGGACATGGCCCGGTTTCTCCTTGTTGCCCAATGTGTTCCCCTAACCCGTGTGTGCTGTTTTTGTCAGAGAGGTCCCCCAGGCGAGCAGGGTCCCCCGGGGCCTCCAGGCCCCCCTGGAGTTCCTGGCATCGATGGCATCGACGTAAGTTTCTATCTCCAGCCCCTCTGTCTCCCAGTCCTGCCCTTTCCTACCCTTTCTCCAGCGGCTCCCAGGTTGTGTTTTGAGGGGCAAGTTGCTCCCCACCCAAAGGCGGGATCGGACATGGGCGACAGTTGGGGGTTGGATCTTAGAAGACTCGGGATTTTCGGAGGGAGGAGGCAGTTGTTCCCAGTGGTCACGAGCCTCCATCATTTACCTTGTTTCTGTCCCCATCTGTGTGGTGAACGTGGGTGGGATTCTCTCAGAGGGTCCCAGCATCTCAGTGACGGCTCTTTCCTTCTCTCCTACCCCTCCAGGGTGACCGAGGTCCAAAGGGTCCCCCCGGCCCCCCGGTAAGTTGATCAGCGCGTTTGCACTCCACTCGGTCCCTTTAGATGTGGTCCAGAGGGTCTCAACGTTGCACCTTTTTCTCTCCCTGCCTCCCCCGCCCCCCGCTCCCCCTACTCAGGGTCCTCCTGGAGAACCTGGAAAACCGGGAGCTTCTGGCAAGCCTGGCACGCCTGGCGCTGACGTGAGTAGGCGTGTGTGTGTGTGTGTGTGTGTGTGTGTGTGTGTGTGTGTGTAGGGGAGGAAGGAGGAGGGAAGGAGGAAGGGGGAGACTTAGTGCTGGGAGGCGGTAGGCCTAGTTGGAACAGGGCTGTGGCCCTGTATTTGCCTGGCTGACTTGGAGGCAGCAGCTTTCTGCAAAGAGGCCCGCGAGGGTGAAGCTCCCGCATACCTCAAGGCTCTCTGGGGACTGCACGCAGCGCTGGCATTTCCAACTTTCAGAAAACAGCAGTGGTGCCGGGTTCCTGGCTCAGACAGTCCGTTCTCGGCTCACCTTCTGCACTCTCAGCCCCGCTTGAGGGCACAAGGGGTGCTGGGGGAGATGGACGCCTACTGGTCTCTGCTGGGGCTTCGCAGCAGCACGCAGCACGCTGTAATTGCTCTTGTCCTTTTACTGCCACTCCCTAGATTAATTCAGAAAAAAAAACACCTCAGGCAGGGAAAGGGGCAGAGAGAAAAAAGAAACTGGGGTTGAGGGGACGGCCGGAAGTGCGTGGGGGTGTCTGGGGGTGGGGCAGGGGCAGGGGAATGGCCAGCACACATGGAATAGGAAATTCAAAACTAGTTATCTCTCTTTCCATGGGGTTTTCTTTGATAAAAATAAGCTGGCTAGGGTCGCTTCAAGAGAAACCAGCAACCCTTCCCCAATATACCCATCTCCAAACTCCCTTCCCCCATCTGCAGGACACTCAGATACTGAGTTGTATGGTGAACCTAACCCTGAATAATATCTCTTCAGAGAAAGATTACTTCAGGACGCTCAGCTTCTCCTGTCTCTGGGCACTCAGCTCATGCGGACTGAGTTCCCAGTGCAGGCCAGTCCTGGGCTTTGTGATTGAGACACCAAGTGGAGAAGGAGATGGCATCTCTTCTCAGAGGACAGACTGGTGCAAGCCAGTTATCCTTCAAGTTATCACTTTAGGTCGTTTCCCCAAACGAAAGACTTTCCTGACTCACAGAAAGCACCTGAAAACCCATGATTGCAATTTCCAAGAATGTTTGATTTGATTTTAAGACAAATCCTTCATTTTGAGAAAAGCAAAATAGGAAGATTTCAAGTTAGTAAGATGTGCTTTCTTTATCCAGATGATCACAATGAGGACATTTGTCTATGGTATTTATGCTTTAGGAGATAGACTTTGTTTTACATTTCAAAGCCTCTAGTTTGAACTTTCTATGTATGTAGGCAAAGTGATAGTGTGTGAGGCCCCCAAGGACGAATATTTGGAGAATGCAAACTGAATTTCAAATTAATATTTGTATAATATACTAACACTCTGAATGACTTGAAATAGTCTCATAATAAAAAAGTCTAATACATATAAGACCACTAAAAAACTAGTAGCCCAATATAGGTTGGATTTATTTCTGCATTTCTTTGAAACTTTGATTTGACTTTTGTGTGAAAAGAAATTTTATGATTGAATTATTATTATTGCTGTTAGTATTATCATTATTAATTTTTGCGGTAGTTGAAGCACCTGAAATCTTGTCTTGCTACTGAGTTGCAACAATCTCAGATAGAGGGCTAGACTTCTCTGTGCCTTAGTTTTATGGTCTTATGTAGCATGCTCAACAAATGCTTTATTTTTTACCATAAGGTCAGGAAGACAATACCTAGTTTTGCTTGATAATTTCCCTACATAAATAGACATTTTGGATAAACAAATGGAAGTGCTTTAAAATCTTCAGAAGTAAATGTAAATAACAATTACAAGTATTTTTTTCTGTGTCTATAATTGCAGTACTATAGTACAGAACAAACCAGATTTCCAAAGTTAAAAAATGTAAGAGTAAGGCTTCTTAGTGGCTTACTTTGTTCCTGGAAGGCCCTCAGGGAGAGTCTGATGAGGGCATTGAGTCAGTCTCCTGGGAGTGAGAAGGAAAGCAAGAGAAAAAGAGAAAGGAAGAAGAAAAAAAGTAAGAAATCCATCTATGTGCCAGTATTTGAGGCATTTCCTAGAACTAAGCAAAATATTAACTATGCTAATTTGCATTTTTCTCAAGCACCCTTGCAAACTTTATTTCCTTTAACGTTACAACAATCTGGAAAGCAGGTTTGGCTAATATTATTCCCCACAGATAAGGAAATTGAATAATTATGAGGACACTAGGTTCCTTAGGGACCTAGAGTTCTTTAGTGGCTAAGAAAGAAACCAGATTTCTTGATTTTTAGACTTACTCTCTTTTTAGATAGTTTTGCTTTATTCAGATACAAATGAAGTTCTTAAATAGATGAATAATCAGAGAAAAAGAGTAACAGTGAATTTTTAGAATCTGAATTACTAATGAAAAATGATATGGATAATTCAATGGATAATAAAAATAATTTATAATTGATATTTTGTAATTATTTATAAATATTTCTATGGTTCTTATTTACCACTTTTTGAAATGGAGCCACATGAGACTTATAAGATTCTTAGCCCCAAAATTTTCTTACTCCACCCTTTGACTCATTTGACATTTTAAACAGGTCTTTTACTCTAAATTTTTTCTTTACATTGAGAATAAAGAAATATCAATAACTAGATCAGAGTTTGCTGTTTGTTTGTCCCTGGGACATAGGGAAGTAGGAAAGCTTCAATAATGTTTTCGTGATAGGTGAACCTGAGTGCAGTTGTAGGACCGTAAACTTCCAATCTCTGTCTTCTGCTGTTTGGTTCATTGCAAAGTTGTATTTTTTTTTGCATTTAGTTAACATTACCACATGTTAACATTACCAGATGATGTTTAGAAGAATTTGAAAGGAACATGGTTAAAGGTAATTATCCTAAATTAAGTGGATTTAAAAAAATATATTTTATTGATTTTTTACAGAGAGGAAGAGAGAGGGATAGAGGGTTAGAAACATTGATGAGAGAGAAACATCGATCGGCTGCCTCCTGCACACCCCCTACTGGGGATGTGCCTGCAACCAAGGTACATGCCCTGATTGGAATCGAACCCAGGACCCTTCAGTCCGCAGGCTGACGCTCTATCCACTGAGCCAAACGGGTTAGGGCTTAAGTGGATTTTTGACAGAAAAAAAAAGTCATGGCAACTATTATGTCTGGAGTCTCCAGACCTGAGTCATTGGAATGCTGGAGGAAATATAACCAAGGGCTGGTATTCCTTGTGCTTCCTGCCAAACAGCAGCATGCAAGTTCAGAACATAGTCATCTTCACTGTCATCCTATATAGAACTTTATCTTTATAAACATTCATATAAAAGCAATTCTTTCTGCCACTGGTAATATTGTTCTCTTTTATTTCTTTAATAAGTAAGAATTATTGCAAATTAAAATTGTGTGTGTGTGCATGTATGTATGTAAATGTAAATGTGGGGGAAATATATATCTAACCGTGTTTAAAAAATATATTTTTATTGATTTTAGAGAGGAAGGGAGAAGGAGAGAGACATAGAAACACCAATGATAAGAGAGAATCATTGATCATCTGCCTCCTGCACGCCCCCCGGGATTGAGCCTGCAACACGGGCACATGCCTCTGACCAGAATCGAACCTGGGACCCTTCAGTCCATGGGCTGATACTTTCTCCACTAAGCCAAACCTGCTAGGCTTATATATAGAATCTTTTCCTTCCTGCTTTGACTTTAAGTTATTTGCCCTTTTAGACATGTAAAATTAGAGAAGTTGGAGCTTGGTTATAAGCTTGCACCCAAAGGACAACTATGTTATTATCTATCTTCTATATATATAAAAGGCTAAGAGACCAGCCGACTGGCTGGTAGGTATGATGCGCACTGACCACCAGGGGGCAGACACTCAACGCAGGAACTGCCGAGCGACAGCAACTTTGCAGAGTGCAGAGTGCCCTCTCGCACTCTGGGACCCCTCTGGGGATGTCCGAGAGCTGGTTTCAGCCGATCCCTGCAGGCCAGGCCGAGGGACCCCACCTGCCGGAGGGACCCTGCTCACTCCACAGACACCCTTCAAGCCCCACACCACCCCAGGTGCAGTCAGCCGGGGAGGGACCACAGGAGGTTGGCTCCAGGGCATGTCTGGCCCATCTTGCCCAGTCCCACCCCGCCTGCCACCTTCTAATTAATTTCCTTTTAATGTGCACGGATCCATGCACCGGGCCTCTAGTCATTAATAATATTGCTAGAGACATTCTTATAGGCACTATTTGCTGTGACATGCTCAGTGAACTCTGTAAAACAGTATTTTATTTATTCTTCTAGCATACATCTATGATAGGAAGAATAATAATTAGAATTAATTATAGGAATTATAGTTAAACCATGCCCTTTCTACAGGAAAGAGGTTAGAACATACTCTGAATGTATACAACTATTGTCCCTGGGAGATGTTATATGTTTAGCACAGTGAGTTATCAAGAAATTATTCTGAAAAGTCAGTATAAGTAGAACTAGTAAGGCATCGAGGAAATGTGAGAGGTCTGTGAAGTACAGTGCCTGTGGTTAGTATCTGTATTTGTTTGCAGAACCCTTTCCCAGAGAGCAGGAAACATGTCTTATGATTCGTGTGAACCCCTCCCAGCATCTAGAACAGGACTGATGATATAATAATGATGACAAAAGAGTAGCTAACATTTATTCAGAGCCCACTCTGCCAGGCACTGGTGTGAGCACTTTGTGTGTTATATCCCATTTAATCTTCAAAATTGCCACATGAGGTAGATATTATTATTACATCTATTTTACAGATTAGGACACCGAGGCACTATATAGTTAAGTAACTTGTGAATGGTTGCATAGCTAATAAGTGGCAGAGCTGGGATTTCAACAAAAATAAAGATGATGTGGAAGGGACAGGTGTAATATCCTCCCACCTACCAGGCTGACCTAAATTAATTGTATTCCATAGTCAGGTATTGGGTATGTATTAGATGCTCGAGGCAATGTTCTAGGATTGAATGGACACGCAGCCCTTGTCCTCATGGAGTCTTTCTTTTTGCATTTCTAAAAATGTCAGTTACAGCTCATGGAGTTTTGTGCCTTTCTACATGGCTATTTCATAACAGAGTACACTGTAACATCTGACACCAGAATATATTTTCAGTTTAATTGAGAGCACTTCCTAGGGATAGACATCTTTATCAGGTCCTGTGGAGAATCCTAAGGAAGAAGTGACCAGGAGGCAACCTCCAGGTTATCCAACCCTTTACTTGGTTCTGCTTTATTATTGTGCTGCTGGAATTCTACCATAAATAGAAGCCACTGTCTTCTAATCTTATCAGTTATTCAAGTCACAGATTGAAGATGGTTAGTGGGCCGTGTGTGTGAAAATTGACTAGGATTGGACATATACACAAAGTGGGAATTAGAGGTTCCGTTCGTTAAACATGCCCTGAGGTTTAGAAAACCTATGTGCCATCTATGCTTCCAGAGAGGGTTCCGGATGTATGGTTTGTTTGCTGAAGTACAAAAGCCAACGTTCCGTTACCATAGGTGCTCAGCAACTAAGATGTTGGGGCTTGTTCCCAGGTTAGAGTGTTGTAATTAGACGAGGGCAATTGAAAATAAGAGACAGTCTGTCAAAAATTCTTTTGTGTGGGTTTAATATATAGTTTTCTTCATTGGCACACTTCCAGTAATTAATATTTTCAACTCATTTTTTTCTGCTTCCTTTTATTCACTCTATGGAGTTATGAGGGAAATTAATTAATGTAGAGAAATGTAAAAATGGTGACCAGTGAACAAACTTTCTCTATAAATTACATGAAAGCATTTTATTGATAATTATGTAGACTATGACAGATTAAAAATGGGATTTTGGTGACCCATTTTTAAGTAGGGTTTTTATAATTTCAAGAAACCCTTCCCTCAATTAATATCACTTGAATCTTTTTCAAAATCTTAATAATAGATAGGTTTTATAAGATATTTATGTAATCATGCATACATGTATATGTACAAATCTGCATATATGAGGATACACATACATAAAATTATCTTTAGCAAGGTATAATTTCCAGATTACATTATAAATGACATCTAAAAGACTCAGAGTAAATAAAAAATTAAAAATATAAAAATGTATCTTCACCAAATATGGAAATTCAGATAACACATAGTGTTATCTTGCTTTAATATCTATTTTATGTTGAGAACGACAATAAAATAAGTACTGGTAAAAAATGAGCATGCTTTGGAGACATGCTTTAATAACTGCTTTAGTATTAAATATGAGAGTTATAAAGTGTTTTATAGTAAGTGGCTTAAATTTTATATACATAGTTGCACACATGAAAATATATACTTAATTATAGCTATTTTTATTAAGGAAGATAATATAGAAACATTCATGCTCTCAAATGTTTCAACTTTAAAAGTTGATGTTCTTAAATAAGCAGTTATTGCTAGAAGATGGCTAGAGGGCTTTATTTTTTTAATCCTCACTCGAGGATATTTTTTTTTCCCATTGATTTTCAGAGAGAGGGAAAGAGAGAAACACCAATGTGAGAGAAACACATCAATTGGTTGCCTCCTGCACGAGCCCAGGCCCTGGTCAGGCCAGGGCCTGGGCCAGGGAGGAGCCTGCAATTTAGGTACATGCCCTTAGCCGGAATCGAACCTAGGACCCTCCATCCACTGAGCCAAATTGGCCAGGGCTAGAGGGCTTTATTTAGGTGGCTGCAAGGCAATAAGGAGATTGATTATTTTAAATTCCTATTGAAGAAACATTTTATTAATTCTCAAGACATTATTAGAGAGTTATAGAGACACATAGTGCTTTTATTTTATAAACGAAGTAAAGGAGGTATTAAAACATGGATAAGTCACAGAGCCAAGACCTGTTGTTCCATCAGATTTAGCTATTAGAATACTGTAGTTTCTATGTTGCATTTTTTCAAAGCAATGGCAAAAAACATTAAGTTATTGAACTCTGTGATAAACAATGTAGTTAGCAGGAAGTTAGAATGTAATAACATTTATCAATATAAAGTAACTAACAGATGGCATATTAAACATTACCTTTGAGTAAGAATATAGAAAGATATTTTTATGAATACTTGCATTACACATAGGTAACCATTCTGTACATAATTAATAAATAAAATGAAATTATCAGCTTAATGGTTTGATTAAGGATGCTATAACAGTTCAAATATCATCTTGCTTTGTTAGGGATTAACAGGACCTGATGGATCTCCTGGCTCTGTGGGACCAAGAGGACAAAAAGTAAGTTAGCCATCTGGTATTACTTGTTGGTATTAATTAAATGCTGAAGTATAATTTGATTGTAATGACTGCAAATCAACTCACAGATAAGTTGTGAAGCAACTGAAATACACGGTTCAACTAAAATTGTGTTTTAGCCGAATTAAATTAAATTAAAAACACCCAGGTGGAGTGTTTTAATGATTTTAATATTTATGCAGTTTGCATATTTACATATTTATGCTACAAAAAGCTAAGTACAATGAAGCTATTCTTATTTTTAGGGAGAACCTGGTGTGCCGGGATCCCGTGGATTTCCCGTAAGTGCATGTAAAGCAATACAATTGCAAATCTATCTTTAGGTAAAATTTTGCCATTGTGGAAATTTTAAATGCAGTTTTCTACATAATATACATTACAAAAAACGTGATGACTTACCTGGCATGGTAAGTATTCTGAATATGAATGGAAACACCTTAGAGAAATGTGAATGTGCAGTAAAATACATACGTTTGTTTGCAGGTGGTATTTCCCAATGGAAAACTACCCCTCTGCCCTCATTGATAGAAAACATTTCTTGCTTAACATCAGAAAATCAAAGTATTCAGTGTTTAGCTCATGGCATCACACTACTTTCTTCATAGCTGGTTTTTATCTCTTACTAGAGGCCCAATGCATGAAATTTTTGCAAGAGTAGGCCTTCCTTCCCCTGGCTGCTGGCACTGGCTTCCTACCTGCTGCCGGCACCCGGGACCCAGGCTTCCCTCGCAGAGGGCAGCCTGCCGGCCAGTGGCCTGGGTCTCCCTCTGCAGAGAAATCATGGGGCAATGGCTGGGCCCCCGACCAATTACATTGCACCGGCCTTGGCTGGCCTGGCACCAGTGGGTGTCAGAGTGTGGTCCAGAATGGTCATCTGGATGGTTGTCCAGATGGTCATCCGGATGGTCATCTGGATGGTTGTTCTGCTGTTCGGCTGTTTGGTCGAGTTGCATATTATGCTTTTATTATATAGGGTGAAATACCAGCCATCAGATATTCTCACCTGCCTGATTCCCTGTCTATCTTTTCCTACATTGCACAATCTGGCAGATTTGCATTATTTCTATTTATAAGAGGAATAAGTTCTCAGGCTGCTTTTCCTTTATATTTTGCTCTTCATTCCTCTTTTGTTTTTGTCATTAATCTATATTTTTCCTCCTTGTTTTTTATTTGCAGTTTTCTTTGCCATATTTCAGCAAGTGTCAGCTCTTCCAGTAAAACCTATTTTCAGAAGTGAATAGCTCACTGGTCTTCCTCCCATATTTTTCAACTAAGAGTGCAACATCTTTTAGTGATGCCTTTAAAAAATGTAGTGAAATTTATCAATCACCTAGGTCTCCAATAATGAAATAACTTATTGGTTACTTTGGTATTTTAAAGCATAACACATTCCCCCAAATTGATCCACATATTAAAATGTTCAAGTAGGAGCAATTTTTTAAAGAATGCCTTGAAAAAGTTCCACTTATCATTAAACATACTGCTCGTGTGAAATTATTTTTTATTTTGGCTGCCTAAATAATTAGAAATAATAGTATCACTATCAGAGGGTATATATTGATACCATTGGATGCTTCATATATGGATTTTTTAGTAAAGAAAGTCTAGGATGAAAAGCTAACATGAATATGGTATCAGACAGAGATAGCTGTGAATAAAAGCAATTCAAGCCCGTGTAGGCGAGAAAAGAGTTATGAGGAACCCCAAGAGAGGAAAGGTGAACCTGGAAAGCAAAGAGAGAAAATAAGGGATTTTAGGCAGCTGATGTGCAGTTTATTAATAAAGTTCGACAAGCATATAGTTAGGGTTTATTATATACTAAGCCTTGTGCTAGGAATTGAGGCTTGGAGGATGAATATGTGGCTTCAACCCCTAATATTACACAGTTTGGTGTTGCTAAAGAGATATAAAGTGTAAAGGAGAGGGGGATGGAATGCTAGTTTTAAAATCAAATGCAGCCTATTAAATTAGGATCCCATCATAGGTCATTTCAGGAGTGGCACCATTTTACTTTTAATATCTACTGGATTTGGTGTCTGGGAATAGAGTCCTGCCTGTCAAAGAGTGTGTGTTTGGACCCTTTTCCTCCCTTGCCTCCCTGTGCTGAATATTTGCCTGTGGGAACATCCAAACGTCGCATTATAAATTATAAAACATTACACTGTGTTGCTTTTAATGTAGGTTTCGTATAAAACACAACAAATGAAAAGCTCTTTAAACTGTCAGGTTGTGATGTGTCTCTTTGTGAGTGATGGTAAGTTCTCTTGAGGGCAAGCATGGGTGACTTCTTTACTCTGATTTTCTTTAAAAAATTTGGAAAGAAATATTACTGGTTAGCTTAGACATCAGAGGAGCTGGCACAAGCTTCCACTTCCTTTAGAAGCAGAGCCATGTTTGTTTTTCTTTATCCAGTGCTTTCTTTAGAATGAGCATCATATATTTATTTAGTGATAGAGTTTATCATTTATTTTTGAACTGGGTTAGGCCTGTGTCTGTCTTTATACTAAATATAAATCACACATCATCGTAATTTTTATTTTAATCTTCTAGGGCCGTGGTATTCCTGGGCCCCCTGTGAGTATCGTCTTTTGGTTTATTTTTACATAGTCTATAAAAATGGCCTATTTCTCAGATCTCAACCTTACTCTCCAACTAACATTCTACCTACTGGTGTTCATAGTGGCCCACCCACATGATCTTAGGTGGCTACTATGACAGCACCTCTATTATGCTAAACAAAATATTTTATTAACTTGAGAAATTTCTGTTCTACTTTAAGTAATTAAAATGTGGTCAGATGGCTTACTGTTTCACTGGAAACCAAAGCTAGCACAGACACATAATTCGAAGTCAGTTGTTTATCATACTGGACATCAATTGTGCTGGATGGTTAAAATATGCACCAATGACCATGTCCCTTTAATTTGTTGTCTTCAGGGTCCTCCTGGGGGAGCAGGTCTCCCTGGAGAGCTTGGCCGTGTTGGACCAATTGTGAGTACGACAACATCTTTTGATAGACATTTGCTGATTTAAAAGATGATGTTACTAGGGAAGGCAAATTACCCAAACTGTATATTATTCCCTGGCACATCCAAAAAAATGACAGATGAATTTCATTCAGTTCATAATATTGATGGGGACCAAAGATAATAATGCTTCCTTGTTTTTGTACAGTGATTTAAAATTTTCCCCAAAGTTTTCAGCTAAAATTTTTTTCCCAACTTTCAGAATAAGTGATCAAGTCAGGAAGCTGTCACCTCTATTTTACAGACTCAGCTAGGATTGGGGCCCAATGTTTTTTCATGAAATGATAAGTGAATAGGCTATAATCATTACCACGGGTATTTATGTCAGGGCCGTTACAGTCTAATCAAATTAACAGAACAGCTTTAGGCAATGAAGGGCTGAACTTCATATGAGAAATTACTGGTCATAAGTGTTTGATGTTAATAGTCAATACATATTTTAAACATGAAATACTGATGTTACGTAAACTCCTTGAGAGTAGGACATCACTCTCAAAGTGTGATTATATACCTTTCTTGTTTACTGCTTGACAAATTTACTTACTGAACAACTGAATGACTATGAAATGATTATACTAGTAAAGTTAAATTAAATCTAAGATGCTTTCGACTTCTTATAGTAGAAGATTATGAAGGAAAACAGATGCCAGGAGTAAACTCTGGATATTAAGACTAATTGGAATCCATTTTCCCTGAGTGGCTTGTTTGAATTTAGCCACATTTGATCTTCTGTCTCAATTGCAAGAGAGTGCAGTGACGGAGCAAGTGGTGGCTGTGGGTGACCAGCACCAGGGAGAGTCTGGCTCTGCAGAGATTAACCTTCCATTTCACGCTTCAGGCTGGGTGCAGGCCTTCTTTTGCTGCCATTAGATGGATGGCACTAGCATTATTGTCTGTTCAGTTCCTCTGCAAATCAGCTAGAAAAATACGTAGTGTTTCCAGTTTGTTTCCAGAATAGAGAAAGTGATCATTCTATAGAAAATTGTCTTTGCTTTTCCCCCAAGTCTTCCTCTGCCCTGTTTTATTACGTTGGTGAGATTGGAACCCCTTTATTCTTCTGGTTTTGTGGAGCTGATTGGATTATGGGCAACCCATTGATTTTGGTGACAGGTCTATGCATGGCTGAGCTCTGTAGGGGTTTCTAGTAATATCATTCTCTCATGCCTCACCAGTTTTCTGCACTGTGTTTTGACATGTATGTAACCACTGTGTCACAATTTTCAAATAACTTAGGGTGACCCTGGAAAAAGAGGACCACCTGGCCCCCCTGGACCCCCAGGACCCAGTGTAAGTTATCTGCAGCTTAAATTTCTCTGTGACTGAAATTCGGGATTAAAGAAACCTAAGAACCAAAAATGGAAGTACCTGTTAATTAGTCATTGTCCTAAAATTCCAAAATAGCTACCAACTTTTTGCACCCTTTCAGAACACCGTTCTTTTTAGACAAGAAAAGTAGAGGAATCACAATAATTTTAAACGTGGTTTTCACAGGGAATGGCTTACTCATTATATTTGAAGTCCTTTGATGTTTGTGATTCTCAAATGTTCAGAATTTGGACATATGAAAGAACATTTTCAAATGAACTAGTTTTTGCAAAGGATTTACACAGTAAGCAATTAAAAAATGGAAGCACAAGTAGGAGATAATCCATATTTTAAGTTTGTGATTCCAAGTTCCCCATATTCCCTATTCCTCTCATTTCATCTTCTTTCAATCCCCTGAAAGAAATAATCTTTGCAATTTAGGGTTCTCCAAAAGATATATACCCATGAGGCAAGTTTTTAGAATAGTATATGCTCTTTGTTCCTTATATTTTTATTGAACAACTATATTTTGTCCAGTGAACTTTCTATTATTAGTAGGTTTAAGTATATTTAAGTATATTCTTAACTCTGACATTTTGTTACTTTAGGGAACAATTGGCTTTCATGATGGAGATCCGTTGGTAAGATGTTTTCCTCTGAACAAAATAGTTTTAAATCAAAGACCATGCAATCTTCAGATGAATTCTCTTTAAACTTATCTCACTGGAACATGTTGTATTTCTGTGCTTTACCCCGATGACAGAGCAAGCTGTAGCATTAGTGGACTGGTAGCTTGTATACACTCAGACTGTAACTGTTCTTCATTATAGAAATATCTTTGTTTTCCTATAATCTTTTTACTTTATGTCTAAGGCTTTTTCCCCCCCACCAGATCACCCCCATTTTAAAAGATAGAAGTCAAAGACTTGTGTAACTTATATACTAATTTGCAAATGATGTTGGTAAACTGCACTAAATGCAATTTTGGCACGTTTGATGAGGGGATGTGACCCTCAGGTTAGAGCTAGTCCAGTGGAAGGGGGAGGGGAAAAGGATCGAGTCATGGTATTACGGGTTATCTGAAAACATTTTTTAAAATAAATTAAATCTTAAATAAGCTTGGCAAAATATTAGCATTTATTAAATCTGGATGGTGGATACATGGGGGAAAGGGTTTGCTACATTCTCTGTATTTTTCTGATTAAATGTGAAATAATAAAAAAGGAACGGGTTATTCCAAGTTATTTAATGAATTGCACTGGGGTTCTGTGGCTGGAATTCCTAAAAAAATACCATTTTGCCACAAAGTGGAAACTCTAGTTTATGCATTGTCTGTCTCTGTCTCTCCGGCAGTGTCCCAATGCCTGCCCACCAGGTCGCTCAGGATACCCAGGCATTCCCGGCATGAGGGTGAGAGAATAATTTCAGTGTTTTATTTTCAAGAGTGTTATCCATAGAAAAAATAGAGCCTTTCCTTTAAGCACTGGCCTTTCTGGTGCACAGACCCCACTTGATGGGTCAGGTAAGGCTGTGTTTGCTCATTCTGTGGCTCAGTCTGTGTCCTTATTCATCCTAGAAATTCCTGCTGGTGCCCCTACAGGTCTTCCTACCGAGACACAGATGTGTGCTTATTCAGTGCTTTTGTTGTTCAGGGAAGAAATACTAATATTGTATTTCTTTGACTGAGACACTTTAGACACCAAATTAAAATTTAGAAGTTTGCCTTCTATGGATGGTGAGGGGAATTGTGCACATCATGTAGTTGAAACTATTTTAGTTTGAAAAAAGAAAAAAAACAGAAAAACAGAAAAATAGGCAAGAAAAGGGACATTCCAAAAGCATTTTTCTCTCACTCTGACATTATAATTCAAATTTTCCATTAAAAAATAAAAAGACAAAACCAAATACTACAGTCATTTGGTTTTCTATCTCTGGTCTATGAGTCTGAAGTGATTTTGAAAAATGTCAGACCAATGGAGTTCTGCTATGATCTGAAATGCCCCCAGGCACTGGTTTTCCAATTATGGTTTTCTCTAAGTTTACTTTTGGTGGATTCCCACAGCTGCCTGGATTGGTGTCTTATTACTTACAAAGGCCTGCACTCTCGGAACAAGAAAGGCTCTGAGAGTGAAAGCTCTGATACACTTACTGTTGGAATGTTCATTTCATACTTGCCTCATGTAACTGCCCAAAGCACATGCATGCGTAGAACAGCTGTCCTAACAAGAAAAGATGGGGATCTTTCCTCATGCTATGCAGCCCTCACTGACTGCTTTTTAGAGATTTCCTTTTGCATTTAAAATTGTGTATTAGAAGAGGCGGAGAGTTGTGCATCTAGGGAAGTCCACACTTTTTTTTAATGTTTTTTTTTTTTTTAATTTCAGAGAGAGGAAGTGGGGAGATAAGGGGGGGGCGGGGAGAGAGAGAGAGAGAGAGAGCGAGAGAGCGAGAAACACATCAATGATGAGAGAGAATCTTTGATCAGCTGCCTACTCCACAACCTCACTTGGGATCGAGCCTGAAACTTGGGTCTGTGCCCTGACTAGGAATCGAACTTTGACCTCCTGGTTCATAGGTTGATGCTCCACCACTGAGCTACACTGGATGGAAGTCCACTTCTTATACCAGCCTTTATTCACCTCCAGGAAGGAGATGGGTATGGAGGAGGCAGAAGGGTTCTCCAGAGAGCATAGGACCCCAGTTGAGTTGGATCAGAGCTGTCACATTGGAAAGTAACTTACTGGGAAAGACAATACTCATAACCCAACTGAAAGAGAAAGTTTGGATGGAGGGATCTAGGGGTCTATAGTCATTGAACCATGTTGCTGAACCAGGTTATGGAACTTTTGTTACTCTAGAACAGTGTTTTTCTATTAACTAAGACTGATACTTACCATATGTAGCAGCCATGTAATACATGTGGCATTACTGAGGTCATTTAAGGTAGTTACACAACCTTTTTCTTAGCAGCACATTGACACAGAATTGGGGAAGCAAGATCACTTAATGAGCCTTCTGACCACTTTCTGTGCCAATCCCAGTACAAGTATTCTTTTTATTTGTTTGTTTATTTTATTTATTTGTTTGTTTATTTATTTTTGCATTTGTTAGGGACATAAAGGGGCTAAAGGAGAAATTGGTGAACCTGGAAGACAAGGCCACAAGGTAAGGAAAATGAGTATTTAGTGGGTAAATTGTAATTTGGAGGTAGTGACCATTTTATTATAAGGAATTATAAGGAATGATAAAGTGTGATATTTTACCTCTTCTTTTCAAGTGATAATTGACAAGTTCTCAGTAGATGCATCAATAGTCTGGCTAAGCATAATATTCTAATGTTGTTCAATTATAAAAAACAAAGAAAGCCAGATACTTTTCATTCTTTCCTGTATTGCTACCTCTTGGTTTTTCTTTTCAA
This sequence comes from Myotis lucifugus, assembly GCF_000147115.1. Classification (NCBI taxonomy): domain Eukaryota; kingdom Metazoa; phylum Chordata; class Mammalia; order Chiroptera; family Vespertilionidae; genus Myotis; species Myotis lucifugus. Next base: position 2,258,147 of record NW_005871107.1, on the reverse strand, counting down.
ATCAATCACACTCAGCTTTTTTTCTTGATGTTTTTAATAGTCAAACGTTATTCAGCTAGTTTTTGCACTCCACTCCACAAAATTTTATGACAAGTGTTGTTGAGACTATCAAACAGAGAAGTTGGTTTGATACTTCTCATCTTAAGTTCTGCAATAATTTATCTATTTTTTACCTTATTTTTTATTTCATATACATATATATATATATTATTGATTTCAGAGAGGATGGGAGAGAGATAGAGATAGAAACAACAATAATGAAAGAGAGTCATTGATTGGCTGCCTCCCGCACGCCCCCTACTGGGGGGAATCTAGCCTGAAATCCGGGACCCTTTAGTCTGCCCGCTGACTCTCTATCCACTGAGCAAACCGGATAGGGCTATTTTTTACCTTATTTTACTATAAGTCAGATTTTAACTCATCTGAAAGTTAGCAATAGCAGTTATGTTATTATCTGGATAAAAACATGGAATCCACAGCACAACTTGCATTGGGGCTGGCATGCTCTGCCTAAAAAATTAGGCTAAAATTTAAAGCAAAGGGGCTTATTTGCCCTTTTATTATCCACTAGTGTAAATCTCCTTTAAGTGTCTAAGTATTTGACTTTCTGTATAGTAGAATTTTTGTCTCTGTTAGTTCTATAATATTTTCTAAAGTCAAACTGTTATTATTAATGCAGGTTCTCTAGACTTTGTTGACTATGTCCTTCTATATTTTTATTGGGTAAGGGCAAAAGATTAGTCCTTTGTTTGGATGTTAAGAGCTAGAGAGACAATTTATTAGTATCTTCAGGAATTAATATCCTTGAACTCCTTGAAAATAAGAGTCTGTTGAACAACCTCAGGTAATCAGGATAAATAAGCCAATTTTCTGTACCTTATTACAGTTTGGACACTTATTTTAAAAATATTTTATTACTTAGGCTTTGACTAATTAAGGTATTTTATTTATATGGACTATCACGGCTGGGTTCTTAATGTCTAATTGTGGAAAATATAAAAAAATGAGTACTCTGCATGCCCATTTCTCCATGGAATGTTAAAATCATAATTTAATAATTTCAACAAATATTTATTAAGTACTTGCTATGTGCCAGTGTTTATTCTGTCTTCTAGGGTCACAGAAGTAAAAAAATATGTCCAATCACAAAGGACTGGATAAATTAAGTATGACATAGCCATATAATAGAATATTATCTAAGCACAAAAAATAGTGTGTATGAACATTAAATTGCTCCAAAAGATATTCATAAGGTAATACTCATAATAAAGCAGATGTAGACCTCTGGTATTTTTGTTGCCATGCATCCCTTCGTTCTTATTTTGGTGACTCCATTTCTCTGGGAAAATTCTAATCCCCAATCCCATGGGACTTGGGAATGGAGTTGTCAATCAGAATATCTCTCTACTCTCCCTATGAAACCAGTAATTTTGATACCTATGCAAGTTAGTTATTTGAACCCTCAAGTTTGGTTTGGCCTTCAGTGAGGAAACTTCAAATTGTTTTGGTGCGTGAGGGTCAAAATTGGCCAAAATTTTCATTGGAATTGTTGAAAACTCCTCTAATTTATAAATGTTTGTGTTACTTAAAACTTTGAGTGGTGTCTTTGAAAACTGACATATGAAAATAGGATGACAATTGCTCATTGAAGAATGAGCCTCAAAAGGGCTAATAGAATCATGTAACTGTAAACAAAGAGCAGAATGAAGAAGAATTGAGACTAGGGGCCTGGAGCTTGAATTCAGATTCACGATGCTGCCTTGAATTTACTCAACAAATTAGTTAAAGATTTTAAAAATTGTTTATGAATATCGGATTGAATAGTCAAAATTTTTTCAGTGAAATGATATTAAATTTCTACTTCTAAATTTGCCATTAACTTTGTGGTTATTGATTAGTTGTGTGCTATTCTTCTGCTGGTAAATATTTAAATCAACTACATTACTCCGAGGTTTATCAAAAATCCATGGGAAATACCCCAAACCCTGTTAATGAAAACTTGCTATGAACATATCAATCACTGTTGTATTTGTAGTTAGTTAGGGAAAGACAAGCAGCATTGAAATATACCCATCTGTTGATTATCCACTCCATGAACCAGCTAATTCACTGGCTTTCCCATTGGGACTTCCTTTTCCTGCTGTCAATCATATATTCTTATGAAATATAATTCTATCTAATAAAGAAGGAATATGCTAATTGACCCTCACGCCATTGTAGGCGGTGCCCACAGCCAATAAGGAGGGAATATGCTAATTGATGCCCCGCCTTCAAAGATGGCAGTGCCCACAGCCAATAAGGAAGGAATATGCTAATTGAATGCCCTGCCCTCAAAGATGGCAGTGCCCACAGCCAATAAGGAGGGAATATGCTAACTGACTGCCCCACCCTCAAAGATGGCAGCACCCACAGCCAATAAGGAGGGAATATGCTAATTGACTGCCACGCCCTCAAAGATGGCAGTGCCCAGTCCCCTCATCCTCAGATGGTGGCTGCCCAGCCGCCCAGGACCGCCCGAGGCTCAGGTAACCAGGGCCAGCCGAGACTTGCACTGCCGGCAGTGGCAGCAGCAGAGGTGTGATGGGGCATCGCCTTCCCCTGATCGCTGGGTCGCCTCCCACTCCTGAGGGCTCCCAGACTGTGAGAAGGGGCAGTCCGGGCTGAGGGACCGCCCCTCCTCCAGTGCATGAATTTTCATGCACTGGGTCTCTAGTCTAAATATAATAATGATACTAAAATTACTATGTAAGATTCTCTTAATTCATTAAAAAATCAAGTATAAGTGATTTAGGTATATACTAATTCTTTGCATTATATGTCCAAGTTTTCTGTTAATATTTCTGTTAAATTTTTTGTATTTTCTTTTGTGTGTGTGTGTGTGTCTAAATATAAGGTACAGTATGTGGAGCAAGAACATTGTGAATAGAAACATGAAATAAAGAACAATAGAAATATTTACATAATATTAAAAATGAAGAATTTTTCTCATCATTAATTTAATAATTTATGATATCCATTACCAAAGTAATGTAGGGCAGTATACTTATTGTATAAAATAAAACTTTTTTCCCTGGAGTCAATAAAGTAATCTTTCTGTAAGAAACAGCAGTTGGATTTTCTTTTAGAATATATTAACATTTAAAAGTGCACAAGAGGTTATAAAATTAATATTTAAAAATCAAAACAATAATTAGTTAGAAAACATAATGGAAGAAGACTCCATTGATAATAGCTACCAAGACTAATATGAAGAAAAGAGCAAAACTTTATAGATGGAAAGAGAATTGGCTAAATAGGAAGATAAACTGAGTTCCAATATAGAAAGAGTCAATATTGTAAAGATTTCAATTCTCTACATATTAATCTATTAATTTAACGCAATCCTAATATGAAGCAAGTAGTATTTTTGTGAAGATTTGCCCAACAATTTCTAAAGTTCATCTGGAAGAGTACACATATAGGAAAACTGAAAAATAAGAGTAACTATAAGCGAAAATAAGGTAAATGAATTCTCTCTACCTGAGATTGAAGTGTATTATAAAATTTCAATAATTAAAATGCTGTGGTATTGACAACATCATACAACAGATCAGTATAGCAGAATAGGAAGCCTACAAACAAGTATATTTAACAATTTAGTATATATTAAAGATGAATTATCCAACGTGTGTGGAGAGAATGTACTAGTCAATAAGTGGTATTAGAGCAAGTGGCCCATTACCAGGAAAAAGATAGATAGATTTATACCTTATATTTTACATTAAAATAAATTACTGCTAATTAAAGATTTCTATTATAAAATTACTAGGTGAAATATATGGATGAAATACTTATATTTTAGGGGTGGAGAAAGTTTTTTTACCAATGACATCAAAGGTATAAGCCATGAAAAGAAAGACTGATTTAAATACATTAAAAATTTGTATATGGTATCAAAATGATAATAAGAAAAGTTAAAAATAAAAATCATAATTAAATAATATTGTAGTTTATGGAAAAGTTTGCACAGTGTGATCTTATTTTTCTAGTAATACCCCCCCAACACATGCACATTTGAAGTATATATGCATACATGTTCTCGCTCTGTCTCTCTGTCTCCCTCCCCTCACCCTCTCTTTTCCTCCTGCCCTCCTTTCTTTATAAAAGCATCTAAAAAGTTACTGGTGATCAACCAAAGGACTTGTATGCATACATATAAGCATAACTAATGGACATAAGACACTGGGGGGTAAGGGAGGGCAGGGATTGTCAAGGGCGGGGGGTGGGGGAAGGACACATATGTAATACCCTTTGTAATACTTATTATAATATTTTTTTTAAAAAGAATAAAAAAAAAATAAAAGCATCTGACCTTAAAGATCATCTATAAAAAAAAAAGTTACTGGTATTAATAGTTGAAAGGTGAAATTTGGGTGGCTTTATTTGTATACCTCTTTGTATTTTCTTAATGTTTTATAATTAATATGGATTACTCATGTAAAATAATGTTTTAAGGCATAGTAGAGTCAGAGGATGCCTAGTAAATTTAAAGTATGCCGATTAGATCAAGCCTATTTCTACGCTCATTTGCCAGAATAACAGCAGGTGTGCTTTTCGGTTGCTTTTTAGGGTGAAGAAGGTGACCAGGGAGAACCAGGAGAAGTCGGAGCTCAAGGACCTCCAGTAAAGTATTTTTAAAAAATTTAACTAGGACATGCGAATATTCTTTTTAGGATATTTGGAATATTTTCTATTTGGCATTTGGATTAATAGTATTACATTAACATCATATTCTCTATTTTTTTGCCAAGCCAGTCTTTGGAAATTGTTATTTTTTTCAAAATAGGAAAGATCCCCATTGTATATTCAAGCACCATTTTACCAAGAAAATTCTACATATAGCTACATATGTTCATTTACTAAATTTCAGGGCTAGGCAATCTGAAAAAAATATTGAACACAGAGGATGATATATATTTTCTGTGTTCCATGGTACTATTTATTACATAATATAATGAGAAAATTTTGTGTATCCTGAATATTCAGCAGGTATATCATCTGGATTTAATGTATCTTATGCCAGCATGCAATCATTTTAATTAGAACATTCTCCTCGCCCCCCTCCCCAATCCTCACCCGAGGACATGCTTAGAGAGAAAGAGAAAGAGAAAGAGAGAGAGAGAGAGAGAGAGAGAGAGAGAGAGAGAGAGAGATCAATTGCCTTCCCTATGCTCCCTAACCAGGGATCAAACCTGCAACCTGGGTATGTGCTCAACCAGGAATGGAACTGGCAACCTTTTGGTGCACAGGATGACACTAAACCAACTGAACCACACTCCGGCTGGGCTAATTAGAACATCCCTAATTGCTTGTATTCATATCTTTTAATAAAAAGTTGATCCCTTGTGCTTTGGCAAATTGCTGCAATAATATGCACAGTGAGGAAATTGGGGCTATCAGCATACTTCATTTAAAAATGTTTGCTAAATAGGAATTTACATTACTTTCATATATGAAAATGGAATTGTGCCATTTTTTGGTCACAATGAGTAATAACAATTATGGAAATAATAATTTCAAGATATTCATTGAACATTGTAGCTAGCTAGAACAGGCTGGGTCTTGTTCTCAGAAACTAAAGAGTTAAGAAGAACAAACACAGGGCCACCCTTCATGCCCTTGCTCTGTTCTCCCTGCACAACTGGCTTTTATAAAGGGTGCAGGGAGCGTGCAGATTAGTGCTTACCAGAGCTGACGGGAAATCAAGCTAAAGGAAACGAGTCAGAGAATCTGTAAGAAATAGACTCTGCTTTTAAGCCACGTGAAAACTTTAAGAAAATCTGAGGAGTCCAAGGGTGTTTGTTCCAGAAGCTTGCCTTCCTCTACCCTTGATATGAAACACTATTTTGTGAGTGGAAAATAGAGATAAGTAGTGTGAGAGACTTATGCTTTATTTTTTACCTGATGAAAATTTGATAGGTCTTAAAAAGTTATTTAAAAAACCATTCCCAAAGATGCTATGAACAGGATTTTGCAAGGAGCATTTTAAAAAGTGCTCATGGATTAAGGATCTCTGTTGGGTGCTTCATGGCTCAAGTGGTCCATTGGGGATATCATTAGTGCTTGCTGACCTTCTGGGGTTTGGGAGTGGATATGTAAAGATGTTTTTGTAAAAGTACAGATTTTCACTTTTTAAACATGTCTCTATAAAGTTATGTACAGATTTAAAAAAAATACATTTTGGAACATTTATAAACAAGCTCTGCCCTTCAAACTAGTCACCTTGAGGGATGATACATGGCATTGTCATGACATTGCTATGACTCAAAATTACCTTCGAAAAGAGCAATTTTAATCTGTTATGGCCATATCTCACATTATATCCTATGTGGATCAGCCTGCATATTTGTATTTCAGGTCAATCCTAACTGGTCTACATAGACTTTGTGACTGACCTGGATGCAGAGTTGGCCATGGAATTGCCCCATTTTCTCCATGTGAGAGTACAAGGGGAATAACTGGCCTTAAGCTACTTTATCTTAAGCCAGTTACAGTGGACAGTCAGCAAGTTGTTCAGAAGTAGCTACCCTACTTCTTGCTGAAGCATCTACCCACTGTTGCTCCGTGGGGAGCTCTTATGCTCACTCTTTACAGAATTCATTTTTGGGGCCCTCCTGCTGTGGGATCAGAGAGCCAAGAGGTAACATTTTAGTAGTGAAAGGGATGCCAGAAATCACACTCCACACCCTCATTTTTAGGATTACCCACTCTGGTGCCTGAGATTGGGTGAGACGGGTTTCTACTGGACCAAACTGGAGTCAGAATGCACTTATCATGGAAATGGGTTAATGAATAGTGACTATAGGTGGCTAATGGAGACTTGAGCAGCTGCATTTATAGGTCATAAGCTTTAGTGGGTTAGCTTGGGAACCTAGTTGCCTTTGATGGCATATAATGGGGAGAATAAATTATCCCAAGGTCTAAAATCAGAACCATGTTACACGTAACCAATTTACAAACCATGAAGGAGGAGATTGGCAGTGTGTTCTGTATATATTAAAAGCTAAGCCATATGCATTCCCATAATTCTCTTGTGCCAGTGATAGTTACTTTTTTGTCATCAGTAATTGTTCGAACTCCAGGGTGTGTAAGTCTTCAACATTTTAAACAAGGATTTACCATCAGAAGAATTCCTTGGATTTTTCTTTCTAAACTAGAAAAGTTCATCTATATGATGTCACTATTTGTTAATGTTACCTTAGGTTGTGATAACATCCTTCTTCTGGATCAGTTTTTATGATGAGATAAATGAGTGTGTGCTTCAACTACAATAATTCACTTTTCTTTTTTACATTTCTAGGGCTCTCAAGGACTGAGAGGCATCACTGGCATAGTTGGGGAAAAGGGAGAAAAAGTAAGAATATGATGTTTATCTATATATATAAAAGCCTAATATGCAAATTGTCCCCTTGGGAGTTCGGCCAGGAGACCAGGAGTTTGATTGCTCGCTATGATGTGTGCTGAACACCAGGGGGCAGCGTGGAATGAAGGAAGGCCCTGGCCAGCAGCCGGGAAAGGGAGACCCTGGCCGGCAGCCAGAAGGAAGGCCCCACCTGGCAGCCTAAAGGCCCCGATCGACCCTGATTGCCAGCCAGGTCTAGGGATCATACCCGTGCACGAATTTATAATATAAAAATGTATAAATGTTTAAATTTTTGGCCATTTAAAAATATCTTATCTTCAACATCACTTTTTTAATTATTATTTTTAAAATATATTTTTATTGATTTCAGGGTGGAAGGGAGAGGGAGAGATAGAAACATGAATGATGAGAGAGAATCATTGATTAGCTGCCTCCTGCACGTCTCCTACTAGGGATCGAGCCCACAACCCGGGGATGTGCCCTGATTGGGAATTTAACCGGGACTTCTTGGTTCCTATGTTGATGTTCAACCAATGAGGCACACCAGCTGGCCACTTTTTACTTTTTGCTTGGTGCTTCGTAGATGTTTGGTTAGAGTTTCACATTTCTGTTTATCACTTAGCTGATAAAAATGAGTAGTATGCATAATACTTGTCATATATTTTATATTTTAAATAGGCAAATAGCAATAAAGAGGGCTGTTATATTTTACCTCTTTATCATTAATAGTAGTTAACACTTTATCATTAATAGTAGTTAACACTGGTAACACTGATGCAGTACATGGAAAGGGAGAGTGAGAGAAGGCAAGATGCACTCAAGGACACTGGGGCCCTCAGTGGCTGTCAAGGACACTGGGGCCCTCAGTGGCTGTGCTGCCAGGGATCATATCCTTGTGACCGGAGTTCACCAACTTGTTCTTAGCCTAGTCTCAGAGCCCAGGTTCTCCTAGCATTTCCATAGCAAGGTGCTCTGTGAGATGCTGGGGAGATTCAAAGAGGAATAAGGACTTCTGCAAGTTGGTTATTTATTGGGAGAAAATAGCTAATTATAATGCAAACAAGAGAGATATCAACTTGAGGACAAGTGGTATGAGGGAGTGAGGACGGAATAGTTAACCTTGATGGGGGAACTGGGAGGGCTCCTGAAGGCGTTAGCGTCAGAAGGAGGTCAGGCCTAGAAGGATGAGATGTTGCTGCTGGCGGAGGATAGAGGTCAAGGGATGCCTGGCTGAGTGAATATCTTAAGCAAAAACAATGGAAACCTGAAAGTTCATGATGTGCTCAGAAGTGTCTGTCTTGCTCTGTGTGTGTGCATGCGTGTGTGTCTAGCTTCTTTACCAGACTTTAAGAAACAGTTACCCCTTCTTAGAAAGTATGTTAGGAAATGCAATTTGTAGGATCCAGAAAAAAAAAAAGCACTCTTGCCCCATTTTCTTTAGAACGTCTATGGCTAATGGCTAATTTATATCATTTCACACAGAAGCATACAGCCTTCCATTAACAACTAAACAAGAATAATTTGCACATTGTCAGTACTCAATAAATGAAATTAAATATATTTTTAAAGAGATGCACATTTTTGTATGTTGGAAGAAATGATTTTGTGAATACTTTCTTCAACTTCATTTTTTTTAGCCTCTTTTAGGTATTCTCAGTCTGGCTGATTTCCTCTTTCATTTCTTTAAAAAAAACACACTGCACTTTAAAAAAATATTTTATATTTCTATATTCATGTTACCTTAAGTAACATTCTGTGCGTATCTTTTCTGTTATTAAATAATAAATCCCATTTATTTCACAGTTGCTGATACCCAGGCCTTTGCTTTTTCTGGATTTAAATCATTCCTAATATATGTGATCCCTCACTTTGAAACCAATTACCGATCTTGATATGCTTTTTATTTGAGGTATTTTTCTAGTTTCTATTTTTCGAAATTTCTCATTTCCTCTGGTTTCTGTCAAATTCCTACCAATTAAAAAAAAAGCCCTTCTTGTGAACTCAGGCCCATCGAGTGGTTACCTAGTAACAGCAGTTTGGGTCTGAGCTCTCCCTGAACAGCATGAGAGAGAAAGTGCATCAAAGTCATTTCTATAATGCAAGGCTGGGCGTCGCTCTCACAACACAGGCTGAATGATGAATGCAAGTCTTTCTCAGGTCTTCCAAGCCCCTTCTTCCCTGGTGAATGTAGAATGCCGACTGCTTTGTTCTGGTTTTTAGGGATCAAAGAATTTCAAGGCTCTCTGGTGTTTTCTCTGTGGTGTTCTTTCTCTGATTCTACCTGTGTCTGAACCTTCTATCACAGGTTTTCTAATTTTCAATTCTTACTACGGGTGCTGTCCACCTGGTTTTCTTGGCCTGACATCTATTCAATACTCTTTTGACTGCTTTCCATTTATTTTATCGTGTCCCCATCTCAACCCTGTTCATTAGAAGACGGCCTGTTCACTTCAATTGCCTTCTCATTCACTTAATAGAAGAAAAAAAGACTTAAAGAAGGGGATTGTATTTTGTCATGCAGTGTATGTAGACAGCATTAAAAAGCACCGTATTTTTGTTTTAAAATCACATTTTGATTTTTATAATGAAAAAGAGGAGATTATATATGTATATATATAATATAACCAAGTCAGAGATAATTCAAGATATTAGATTTATAAAGCTTCGTAGTTCTTACGCCACATCGCTTGGCAGGGTGAATCTGTTGTTGAGAGAATAGATCAATTGCTTTATGCAAACAGAACCTAACATCTACCCAGGATGGGAGAGGAACTGATCAAATCCTTATTACAATTCATTCTTCCAAATCACATGGCTAGACTTCTGATTCTAAATCTGTTTCTTTCTTGGTGGAAATCCAGAGTCCCAGACACCCTCCCACAGAGTTCCTGGCAGCTATTTTTTTGGGTGGCTCCTTGGTCTTCGCCATTAATGAATTCCCATAGGGATTCTGAGTGTCCTGGAGGGGGACTACCACATCTCTTCCAATACATCTGCCAAGTTCTCTAAGTAGGTGCCAGGCTATTTATTCATGTCATCAATCAAGAATGGGTGCAGTGTTAACTTCAAATATCCAGAGTGCTATCAAAATTTTGCTGTAAGTACTTTGGTGGGATGAGAAGATGTAGACTAGAGTTTTCATATTTCAGGTGTCATATCTACTTTTGGGGGTTCACTAATGAATAGGATATATATTACACACATAAAACCTCCTTTTTTAGTGGCTATTAAAGTTGTTTAGAAAGACTGATATGCCCTTTAACATATATGACTGAACTCATTTTCATTTCTTTGTCTTGTTTCTTGCAGGGTGCTCGGGGCTTTGATGGAGAACCTGGGCCTCGAGGAATTCCTGGTGCATTTGTAAGTAGTTTTCCTTTAACAAGACCCCATGATTTTTTTTTTTTTTAGCAACGATCAATGATCGATTTTTTTTCTATATGCATGTGTATCTGCAAGTGTCCCCTACATGTGAATAATTAAAGTGGAAAAATGGGCAATGGTTTTTGTATTTATTTAAAACATTTTAATTAAGATAAACATCTCTTTCTTGGGTTGAGATAGGTGTTTTTTTAATAGGTGAAGTAAAATTGTTGAGTGTTTATCTTTGCTATGTTTTCCTTTTGTTTTGGTTGTCAGCATGCTTAGAATTATAGTAACTATCTCATGTCAAGTTCTTGGGTAGTTCTATCCTTTTCTTTCTCTATGACTTCTGATCTCATTATTCCATATTTTGACTGCCATAGATGTAGGTATCAATATTGTAGGCTGCCTCACACCTTTTTTCCTTTCTGGAAGCAAATAAAAATGGCATTTATTAATGCTAACCTATACACATAGAAAGTAGAAAAGGTATAAGTAAAATAGAATTTGCAACTATCAAGGTCCTCTGGTGCAGTGTGAAAGACAGAATGTAACTAAACCATTCATTATAAGATCAAACACTAGAGCATGTGGTAAAGGTAATCCAAGCAAGAGGGCCTTAGAGGAGGCGTGGCCATGAGAGCAGCAGAGTACAACTGAGAGGAAGCACCTTTAATGGGTGGGGTTGCTGTTGCAGACGCTGCCACTGTCTGGGGTTGAGAAGACGACATTGCATAGATAAGGCAGAACCACATTGTGGAGAGTGTTTAATGCCAATCTTAGCAATAGGAACTGATCCAGTAGCAATAGGAAACCCTTTGAGGTTTTAGAGGAGGTAAACAATCCCACAAAAGCTGAATTTTAGGAAGACACATCCTCCATCTGTTGCCACCTATACCCTACATCAACAGGAGCTTGATAATTTCTACAGAAACCATTATTATTAACTGAGGAATTAAATAATAGGGAGAAAAGGTTGGCAACTAATCCAAACCTTAACCCACCAGGATAATCAATGGGAGTAGCTGATATGTACACATAGCTACAAATGTAAAAGTTACTTGCAGTATGGACCTTAATTTTATTTTACCTGTACATGCAAAGAGCAAAGAAGCATATGTATTTAAAATAAAAGTAAAAGATAAATAAGTTTCGATGATCCCAATGGAAAATCATTTTTTAAAGACAATTTTTATAAAAAGATTTCTCGAGCTACGCATCCATAATAGAGCAAAGCCATTGGAATGAAAGAGGTAAGGTGGATGGTATCTTATAATTTCAAAAGTCTATCGATAAGTAACTTTTGCTTAGAGTAACAACATTTTATTTCCTTACAGGGTGATCAAGGACAGCGAGGGCCTCCAGGAGAAGCAGGTCCCAAGGGAGACAGAGTGAGTTCAAATGAGTGTTCATCACGACAGGCAGCGTGATTTCCAGTGTCAACTGCTGACTATGCTCCCCTCTTTGACATGTCCTAAGTTTTGTGATAATTGAGCATGACTTGTCTGCCCGTTCCCTTTTGCCCTGCAGGGGCCTCAAGGTTCTAGAGGAATTCCTGGCCTCCCTGGGTCCAAAGGAGACACGGTATGTCTTGAGCAGTAGTCATCAAGCACATTTTTCAAAGTGATTATTAACTCAGAATAAAACTTTAGAAAATAATGAAGGGAAGGAGAATGTGTTTCTAAGAGACAGTGTGTTTCTTTGTGTGTCTTTAGGGCTTGCCAGGTGTGGATGGCCGTGACGGGATCCCTGGAATGCCCGGAACAAAGGTAGCTGTGTGATTTAGTCCAAGAGTGAATAGGGCCATCTCTGCCCTGGCCAACCAAGCATAGCATTTCCATTGCTCTATTACTGGGAGATTTATTTAGCTGGTTTTGACTTCTTTCTTCCTTTTAATTTCTTAATCAAGTGTCAATTCAAAATGCTTATTAGAATAGGATGCTTATTTGCTTGGTTTCAGAAACTCAGTAAAATTGTCCCATTGAGGAAAGTAGGCTGAAGGAAATTGTATATTTTGATTGAATTTATATCCTAAGTCTTATCCCACACCAACCTCTGCCCCTTATTGGGTCACATTATAAAAATGCATGTAAGATCAGCTGTTGGAATAATCCTTTTACTCTGAGTCCTTTCTTTTCTTAAAAGTAATACAGCAGTTCAGACAAGTTCAAAGATGCAATAAAAACTTTTTTCCCCCCCAGGGTGAACCGGGGAAACCTGGGCCTCCCGGTGATGCAGGACTGCAGGGGTTACCTGTGAGTATTTAGTTCTTTAAATGCTTATTGTTTTTATATACATATATTGATTTGCATGTATAGATATGAATTTTGGGGAGAAACATATTAAGTAAATTGCTAAGTCCTGGGGGAAGATACAATGCTTTAATTTACCTTTTTTTATATTTACATTTTTCTACTTTTTCTCTGAGTAGCTAGTTCTTTTTCTAATAATATACTAAGCTTTAATTTTACATTCCTCTTTAGTTCACTCAATCTTCCTTATATCTTTTTCCTAACCCTGAGCGGTGGGCCAGGATCATATACTTTCTCCTACTTTTTTTTTCTTTCCTTTATTGATTAAGGTATTACAACTGTGTCCTTATCCCCCCATTTTCCCCCCACCCCCCCACTCATGCCTTCACTCCCCCCCCCCATGTCTGTACCATTGGTTATGATTTTATGCATGTATACAAGTCCTTTGGTTGATCTCTCCCCCTTAGCCCCACCCTCCCCTGCCTTCCCTCTGAGGTTTGAGCATCTGATCGATGCTACTCTGTCTCTAGATCTATTACTTTCTCCTACTTTTAACCAGTTCTGAAGTTTTTGTTAGCAGCGTTGAGCTGTAAAACAGTTGAGGGTAAGCTCAAGAACAACATGAGACATAAAATATCATTTCTGAGTATGTGCTATTTTGAATTATTCAAATTGGTGTTTCCCTGCATTAATGTGGCTAGAATTTCATGTGGATTATACCACGTGTATTCTTGGCTCTTTGGAAGCAAATATTTCAAGTTAATAAGGAATAGTTGGTAATACCGAGAACTGGCCTCGAATTTATTTTCTGACACTTTAAAAATAATCAGAGAATATTAGGACTCCCAATAGTATCAAATCTTAATTAGAGCCAGGATTCTCCTGCCATTCTTTTTTTTTAAACTTAAGCTTAACTTTTTTTCGATCGGTCCTTGTTTTGTTATTTGGTACATGAAATCATGCTGATAAGAGCTCCCCTTGACAAAATGGAAGTTCAAAAATAACTAGTGTGGAGGTAGGCTTTGCTTTATGGGTGTTCAGACTTAACAAGCCAGATACAGTAAAGTCATACCTTCTAAATTGTTCAGAGTTGGAGAACTAGGAGAACCTTCCTCGCGCGAAATCTTTGAGGTTGTCATGATTCCCTCAGTCCCTGGGCAGTGTGCAGTAGGCTTGGCACGTCACAGATTCTCAGATAAGGTGATTAAAACTATGTTCTGCCTGCATTCTTTTAGGGTGTGCCTGGAATTCCTGGTGCAAAGGGAACTGCGGGTGAAAAGGTAAAAGATGAGCCTTTTAAATTAATGCTTTTTTTTTTAAACTTCTTTATTTTATTAATATATTTAGTTATCATTTTTAATATTTACAACCTGCCTTTTATTTTATATTTGACCCTAAGGAGAAATTTAAAAAGCTTTAAGTCTTCAAATGCTAATCTCTTTGCCAGCTGCAGAAAGAATACTTTGACAAAGTGTTGCTGATCAGTTGCCTTCTTGACAGTGTCATCTTTTGCTACAGAAAGTTTTAGACTAGTAAAAGTTTTGCACAAGTAACAAAAGGAAGACATTTTTAAGCCATACCAATTATGCCAGAGAATATTATTATGATTGTTAAGCTTACACTGAAAAAGATGTTAGGCATCTCTTGTTCACAGACTGATCAACAGGTGCTTATATTCATGTATTATTTTTATAGGTGAAAGAAAAAATATATAAAATGTGAATAATGTAGAAATTGGATACTATTAGATCACATGGCTATAGCCCTAAAATCATATTGGTCCACAGTGTGCTGACCAGAGATGTGCCTTGAAAACGGATGGTGAGAGATGAATGGGGAGATGGCGTCCCCAGAACTGTGCCTTCCCTAGAGCTTGCTGGGAGGGTTTCTCAAAAGCACATTCTCTCATATTTCCTCTTGTTGACATTTTTAATTATAAGTGTTTATAATTATTCAAATGTCATTGTCAGGTAAAGGGCTCAAAGAGGTATATTGGAGGTGAAAATGGTAGAGGAAAGACATATAGTTAATATAGTAAATAAAGAAAAATGCTCTTATATTCTTGTCAGGCTAAAGACATTTGACATTTGACCTTCACTTTTTTTGGACATTTTTGACACCTTTCCTATACTTCTGGGAATAACAAAACATTATCCTGCATCTAAAGAGCTGTGATGTATCCACCAAGAAGGAGACTGTACAACCTCCCACGTTCTCAATGTAAAACCGAGAAATTAATGCTGTTGAAGTATAAGACACATCCGGACTGGGTGAGACAGATGGATGGTTATGCTTACTTACTGTCTGAATTGTGCTGCATTTTACCTTTAGGGCAACACAGGTGCTCCAGGGAAACCTGGCCAATTGGGGAATTCAGGCAAACCGGTAAGATGCCATGAGTTCTTCCCACACATTATAACCTGTTGTAATCACTAAACAAAGGATTGGGGAATGTTAACTTTTTCTCTACCTGCTTTCCTCATAACAGGGCCAACAGGGGCCGCCAGGAGAGGTGGGACCCCGAGGACCCCGGGGGCTTCCTGTGAGTATTCCTTTCCTAAAGAGCCTTCCAAAGTGCCTTCTCAGGGCTTTGTTGGGCGCTCATTCATTCATTCATTCATTCATCCATCCACCAATGCCTCCTGATGTTTGAGCATGTGCTAGTCTATATGGACAATGAAACGGGAAAGGTGTTTAGAACTACAATGTGCTTGTGTTTTGAGAAAGTGGAAACAAAAATGAACTATTTAAAAAAAGCATGACAACCTTTTCTGCTCTCATCTCATGTTAAGGAAATATTTTAGGGTGATAAATAACTAAATCAAGAGAGAATTCATATACTATATAATCCACCCAGTTAAAGCATATAATTGATTTTTAGTATATTTATAGAATTGTGCAGCCATTGTCACAGTAAATTTCAAGACATTTTTATCACCCCCCAAAAAGAAACTGTATTCACTTGTAGTCATTCAACTTTCCCCCTAATCCTCTCAGCCCTAGGCTAATCTAGTTTCTACCTCTAAAGATTTGCCTGTTCTGGAAATTTCATATAAATAGAATTATGCAATATGTGGGGTTTTAAATGATTGGCTTCTCTCATTTTGCATGCTTGTAAGCTCATCTGTGTTGCACAATGTATCAATACTTCATTTTTATTGCTAAGTATTATTCAATTGTATGGATATACCACATTTTATTCATCCATTCATTCATTGATGGACATTTGGGTTAGTTCCACTTTTTGGCCATTACGAATAATGCTGCTATGAATATTTTTCTACAAGTTTTTGTTTAGATATTTTTTCATTTCTCTTGAGTACATAACTAGGATTAGAATTTCTGGGTCATGTGGTCACTCTATGTTTAATCTTTTGAGAAACTGGCAGACTTCTTTCAGTGTGAGTCTGCAAATATCTATGTTGCAGCAAATATACAATGTATATATTCTCAATAGATACAATTTAACCCTCAGAGAGAGACTGATTAGGAAATTAAACATTATGCACTTCAATTTAACTTTAAAAAAATTCTCTCTGACCTTCTAAGTCAGGGGTGGGCAACCTTTTTGTGAGTGCGTGCCAAAACCAGCAAAATCTCTGACTCAAAATTCTTCTGCGTGCCAACCCTAATTTTTTGAGAACATGTTACGCCTACTTGATATCTCTTAAGATGTACGTATGTGAAGAACCTTAAAGAAATAATAAAATTCATTCGAGCGACAAAAACACAGTATATGATGATGAAAAATACATTTATTTTTTAATGTATACATGTATACTGATAGTCTGACAGAAAAATTTATGACTCCATTTGATATTATCAGTGGGACTTTTGCTGCTGCATCACTGATGACAGAGATTTTACATCAGGTTTATATTTCGTGACCTTCAGAGATAGGCACGAGCTACTGCTTTCATCTGTCAGGCTACTCCTATTACGAGACTTAACAAAATTCATCACTGAGAACAAAGATTCACAAGCATATGTGGATGAAACCAAAACACTGGTCGGATCTAGGAAGGCAGGGAGAGTTAAGGCAGAGGCATAGAAATTGCTCTTCCCCTCTCTCGTCAATCCATGTCTATGGTCTTTAAGATAACTTGTTATGTAAAATTATTTATTTATCTAAGATGCACCTACACTGAATTTATCTGAAAAATAAAAAAGTCATTAAGAAATAAATTGTAAATGGAAGATTATAAGAGAGGGTTTCTCGTGCCAGCAAAAGTTACTGGCGTACCATGTTTGGCACGCGTGCCAGGGGTTGCCCACCCCTGTTCTAAGTTCTTTTTTTTGAAAGCCTGCTGGGCAAGAAAAAGAACCACAACTGGGAAAACAGAAACATTTTCAATCATTGTTACTTATTTCTTTTAAAGCATTTCTTGAGCATGATGAATTAGGATTTTCATGCTTTAGGAAAGTGAAATATTCCAGGAGTCTTGTGACATGCCAGTGCTCTCCGTTCTCACAGATACCTGTCAACTGACCTCTACCAGGTGGTTTCCATAAGGTCCTCTGCAGCCGCAGAAAACCAGCTCCTGCTCCTCACTGTGCTCCTTGCTCTCTCTGTCTCACTCCTTGCGTATCCTTTCCTTCTCTCTTGCTCGGAGCCTGTGAATATCTAGTTAAAATACTTTCATTAGACTGTCAAAGCAATGAAGTTACAGTTAGGTCACACTTCCACAGTGATGAAGATGCTATGTGACTGGTTTGGAATGACTTAACAGTGTGGGAGAGGGCACTGGAACTTTGAGAATATTGACTATTATGTCTAGTTTTCACTTGATAGAGCGGAAAACTGCATCGAGGAGCATCTGCTGTGTGCCAGCACCATGCACTGACACAAAAACTGATACAGGGAGAGAGGGTCAGGCCCATCACCAGTAAAGTGCCACAGGATGTATAAAGCAAGGAATGAGAGGCAGAACTGCAGAAGGAGGCAAGGTGGTGTGTGTGTGTGTGTGTGTGTGTGTGTGTGTGTGTGTGTGTGTTTAATATTCTCATGTGGGAGCGGCAGATCCCAGAGGAAATCATGCCTGTGCAAGGTTTAAGGTTTTGATTTTTGAGTTTCTGTGAGTCCAAATTGTTCCTGTCACTGAGGCTCAAAGCTTTGGTATTCGTCTTCACATTTCCTATGTCCAGTAGGACCTTTTGCTTCTACTGCCTCCTTTTCTGAGCTCTCTTATATTTCACTCTTCTTTTCTTAGCCCTCCTTTACCACCCTGGCTCAGATCATTCCCTGCTGGTGGGATTATTTCAGTCGTCTCCTGATTGGCCTTCTCAGCTCCAGTCTTTGTCTCCCAGTGTCTCCCAACAGGGTACTTGGTATTATGGCTGGGATGGGTCTTCGTTCTCCAGGACTCTTGCACATTGCAGGGTGTCTGCATCTCTGACCTCCACCATAGAATTCCAGTAGTATCCCCACAGTCATGGAACAAACAAAAATGCCAAACACAATTCTGAAGGCCCGGGGAATGGCAGCACTCCAAGTCTGCACACACCACCCAGCTGCTGGTCTTCCCAAAGCGCAGCTTCCATCATCCCTTCACTTAAAAGTCGTTAATGCATCTCCCCTGAAAGTAACAGAAAGTACAACAGCCTAAACCGTCTGCTTATGCCTGGGTTTTACTTGCATTTCTGCCTTGCTCAGAGCCTGTGCTCAAGTCCATGCTAATTGCCCGGTACTCTCTGCACTTCCCCACCCTGCCTACTTTCTTCTGTTACACCTTTCTTCTCCATTTCTCAGGCTCAACTTCCCATGTGCCTTCTGAGGTATAACTGAAATGTGAATTCCACAATGAGATGATCTCTGATTGTTTCCTGTCCCCCAGAGAGGAGTGACCTCTCCTTATCCTGAACCCCGTCACCCTCGGCCATTTCCACCCCACGCTGTGGAAACTGCCGGAAGGCGGGGATGCGTCTGACCCACCTTCTGTATCTTACATCTCTTTACTCAGGGTCTGCCATAAAGTAGTAAATATTTCTTGAAAAGAGCCGAATTGGAGGTATCATAAATCTTGCTATGCTGCTTATGTAATAATTGACTTCTCACCTGCTATAAATTTTTCAGGAGTGTCATGAGAGGTTATAAATATTCCAGTTCTGGAGCAGAGCTTCTACACCAAATCTCCTTGCTGAAAGATACATTTGTTCTTTCATTTTACATCATTAAATTCAGTTTCATAGACAAGTTCACACATTTTCAACTAGTCCTCACAAGCCGGATCAGTCTTTCTTGCAAATCTCACACTGAGACGCTGAGTAGAAGGAATGAAAACCCATTTCTAATGTGCTCTGCTAATGGATCAGAGCTCATTGGAACCCGTCTTTGAAATTAAGTGGTATTCCCCCCTTCCCCCATCATTGTTCCATCAGCTTTTGCCAATACTACAGCAAAAGATATTGACGTTTTTTGGCATCTCCGGTGGTTATATGTGAGCGTGTACCTTTACCACTTGGACCAAGCTTCTGGCTCTCACCATGGCACGTCACTTGGTTTATAACTGGGTCTGGGTGGCTCCTGGTTTGGAGCAGGCAAGTGGTTGGGGCCTCTGGTTTGGTCCTACCGTGATGTGGTTACTGGTCCCTTTCCCTCTTCCAGGCCTCTCAGAACGAGCCAGGGCCAGTTCTGATCTCATGATTCTCATGATTCTTAATGGGAGGGGTGCCATGCTGGTCTTCTTCCAGTTTTCTGAAGATTATATACTCCTGGGGAAACCTGAATCATGTTTCCTTTTTTTTCTTTATTAATTAAGGTGTTACATAAGTGTCCTTATCCCCCCATTTCCCCCCTTTCCCCCTCTGCTCATGCCCTCACCACCCTGGTGTCTGTGTCCATTGGTTAGGCTTATATGCATGCATATAAGTCCTTTGGTTGACCTCTCCCCCTTACCCCCACTCTCCCCTGCCTTCCCTTTGAGGTCTGATTGATGCTTCTCTGTCTCAGGATCTGTTTTTGTTCATCAGTTTATGTTCTTCATTATATTCCACAAATGAGTGAGATCATGTGATATTTATCTTTCTCCAATTAACTTATATCACTTAGCATAATGCTCTCCAGTTCCATCCATGCTGTTGCAAATGTTAAGAATTCCTTCTTTGCCCTGACCGGTTTGGCTCAGCGGATAGAGCGTCGGCCTGCGGACTCAGGGGTCCCGGGTTCTATTCCGGCCAAGGGCATGTGCCTTGGTTGCGGGCACATCCCCAGTAGGGGGCGTGCAGGAGGCAGCTGATCAATGTTTCTCTCTCATCGATGTTTCTAACTCTCTATCCCTCTTCCCTCCTCTCTGTAAAAAATCAATAAAATATTTTTTTTTTAAAAAAAGAATTCCTTCTTTTTTACAGCAGCATAGTATTCCATTGTGTAGATGTACCACAGTTTTTTAATCCACTCATCTGCTGATGGCACTTAGGCTGATTCCAAATCTTAGCCATGGTGAATTCTGCTGCTATGAACATAGGGGTGCATATATCCTTTCTGATCGGTGTTTCTAGTTTCTTGGGATATTTTCCTAGAAGTGGGATCACTGGGTCAAATGGCAGTTCCATTTTTAGTTTTTTGAGGAAAACCCATACTGTCTTCCATAGTGGCTGCACCAGTCTGCATTCCCACCAGCAGTGCATGAGGGTTCCTTTTTCTCCACATCCTCACCAGCACTTGTCATTTGTTGATTTGTTGATGATAGCCATTCTTACAGGTGTGAGATGGTACCTCATTGTCATTTTGATTTGCATCTCTTGGATGATTAGTGACTTTGAGCATCTTTTCATATGTCTCTTGGCCTTCTGTATGTCCTCTTTTGAAAGGTATCTATTTAGGTCCATTGCCCATTTTTTGATTGGGTTGTTTATCTTCCTTTTGTTAAGTTGTATGAGTTCCCTGTAAACGTTGGAGATTAAACCCTTAATGGTGATAACATTGGCAAATATGTTCTCCCATGTAGTGGGCTTTCTTGTTATTTTGTTGATGGTTTCTTTTGCTGTGCAGAAGCTTTTTATTTTGATGTAGTCCCATTTGTTTATTTTCTCTTTAGTTTCCATTGCCCTAGGAGCTGTATCAGTGAAGATATTGCTTTGGCATATGTCCGAGATTTTGCTGCCTGTGGATTCCTCTAAGATTCTTATGGTTTCCCATCTTATGCTTAAGTCCTTTATCTATTTTTAGTTTATTTTTGTGTATGGTGTAAGTTGGTGGTCTAGTTTAATTTTTTTGCATGTATCTGTCCAATTTTCCCAACACCATTTATTGAAGAGACTGTTTTGATTCCATTGTATGTTCTTGCCTCCTTTGTCAAATATTAACAGAGCATTGTGGTTTGGGTTGATTTCTGGGTTCTCTATTGTATTTCATTGGTCTATATGTCTGTTCTTGTGCCAGTACCAGGCAGTTTTGAGAACAGTGGCTTTGTAATACAGCCTGATATCTGGTATTGAGATCCCTCTTACTTTGTTCTTCTTTCTTAGGTGAATTATGTTTCTTAAAGTGCCTCCCCTACCCTATTATCAATAGCCTCAAGCACAGAGGTCCCCATAGGGTATGTTGTTGAGTGATTTAAGTTGTCTTCCTATCCTACCCAGACCCCGGAATGTTACTCCTGTCAATAATTTATGAAACAACTGTGATAGTTATAGTTTAGACAGATTTTTATCTACCTCTGTGCATGAGGCAATATTTAAACCTACACCAGAGAAAAAATGAAACTATATAATTTTATGAAATTGAATAGATTTAAAAATATCATAGTGGCAAACCTAAAAAGTATTATTGTGGTAGGACTAATGTAAAATGAGATTTTTTGAAGTTAATATGTAAATGGTATGTAAAAGCAACAATTGATAGAAATTATAATTGACCTTCTGGCTTAATCAGCATTCTTTTTGCCAAAGAGAAGCACTTAGTATAGTAATTTATATATTCCATTTCTAAAATTGGCAAGGTACTAAGGATAATGTTTATCCTTCAGCTAGTTAGCATTTTGGGTAATCAGGCAAACATAATCACCATCACAGTCTAGAGTACAATGAAATAAAAATTCATTTTTTGGGGGTAAAATAATTATGACAATGCAAGTATTTTTCTGCATTATTTTAAAAGTCTAGTAGTTGCATTTTTTTAAAAGGGAGACTTCCAAATAGAATTATTTTTCTGTATTTATTGAAATGAGTATTTCTGAGTAGCTCCCACTATAGCGAGTCTTCAAATAACAACAGTTTATTCAACATCATTTCCTCATAACATTGATGAGATACCATAGGAACTTAACTCTCGTTCATATCAATTAGCCTATTGTAAATATCCTTTTATTATACATTGCTTCACCTAAAATTGCAGAACCTATTGATGATGTTAAGTGAGGATCTTCTGTGCTTGCTTCTTTTTTTATATATATATATATTTTTTTTTTACTGATTTTTTACAGAGAGGAAGGGAGAGGGATAGAGAGTTAGAACATCGATTAGCTGCCTCCTGAACACTCTCTACTGGGCATGTGCCCACAACCAAGGTACATGCCTTTGACCAGAATCGAACCTGGGACCCTTGAGTCCGCAGGCCAACGCTCTATCCATTGAGCCAAACCGGCTGTGCTTGCTTCTAAAGAAAGTGCCCTCCTACTAATCCATGATCTTAACAGAAACTCGAGAAATGAGGACCAGAGACTCATTTTGTCCAAGCATAACTTGTGCTTTTAAAGAAACATGGGAGAGCTGAAAGGCAAAAAACATATAATCAAACATTCAATTAAAATTTTTTGACTGTTTTTTTAGTCTTTGGATAAAAACATGGATAAAAATAATAACACTTCTGTAAACTTCCTATGAGCCAGACACTGTTCTAAGTGCTCCATGCATCTCATCAATCCTCTCTGATAGGTACTGCTTTTAATCCCCACTTTCTAGATGAGGAAACCCAGGCACAAAGAGATTGGCTGTGTGCCAGGCGTTAGCTGATGCCAGGGAGCCAGACTTCAGGCCTGGCAATGTCCGCACCTCACCTCTACCCTCAAATGCCTCCCTGCTCAAGTCAAGGCTCCACAGGATGGTTGTTATTGGAAGTTAGCTTGCCAGATTCCAGTGGTACAAGACATATTTAACAAATTTTAGTATTTATAGAACTTTTGTAGTGAGCATTTATCAAAAGTCTAAGTAAAGCCTCGTAAAGACAGACAAACATAACGTAAGCCCAAACAGATTCTTAAGTCTTACCCCAAGCCTACAGGATCAGAATCTGGGGGAGAAGGGTGGAATATGAGGGGGAATGGGGAGAGGAACTGGTGGAAGATATCCAGTGAAATACATTTCTAAAAAGCCCTCCGGATTCTGATGCACAGCCAAAATCAGGAATCACTGATTGAGGATCTGAATCTTTTTTTTTTACAGCCTTGCTTGGCTTCTTAAGGAGGGATGAACTGGCTGATGTGTCTGAACATGTCAGAGATATACTAGTATGTGGTGGCACAGAACATCCAAGAGCAAATTATAGCCTTTTATTATGGTGCTTACATTTTTAATGGTAGGATTTTGCTTCTTCCCTCCTGGTTTCTTCAATTCTCTTATAAAAAAGGTTATAACTCTTACTGTCATGGGGTGTGTAGATATTAGCCGCTGGGCAGAATAACCATTTCCCTACCAGCCTCCCTCACCCTCATCTGAGAATGTGTTTATCATCACAGCTGTTGAAATGTAGGAGATTTAGCATTTATTTAGCACACTTGTGGTTACCAGGTCAAGATTAATTGCTCTCTGCAGAATGTGTTTAGTTTACTCTATCTTTTTAGAGATTACTGTGTATATCTTGATTATTCATGTTCATCTTAGTTACAGGTGAAATTCCAGAACTTGGAGAAAGATCATGCATGTTTTTGGAATACCTAGAAATGTTAAGTATGGCCATTAGAAAATCTTGCCCTAACACTTTGTAGCTGTTTGGTCATTGTTGTAAAAACAATCACTACTGTTTTCCCTACAGTGAGATGATTTGCACAGAAATAAGAATGTTTAGAATGGCCAAGGATTTATAGGATGGAGGTGAAATATAAAAGAGGAACCATATGCTATATATGTGCAGTAACAAAGGAATAAATGCCCATAATCTCGCTGATCCTTCCCCTGGTCCTAAGTGTGTTGGGCTTTCATGTGTACACAAGTTCAGCAGAGCAGGCTGTCTACACTAGGGTTCTGAGCCACTCATATGTATTACTAAGGGCCTGCCAGTGGTTGAAAATATTTATGAACTGACTAATAAGAGCTCAGCAAAGATAGAGAAAGTAAGATTTCAGCAGAGAAAATCCTTGTCTTTGATTGGAAAGATAATCTCTCCAAAAATAAATGAAAGATTATACAATCCTTTACTTTGATTTAGCCCTTTCATTGTGAAAGAGAAAAAAGGTATTATATTCATCATCTTTATTTTGGGTAAGATGGCATAATGGCTCATTTATTTAGAAGTGAATGCTTGAGGTTGTGTCAAGAGCTGAGTTCTCCCCTTCTGATATGATTAATTATTTTCCCCACCGATGACTACTAATTGTTCTGTGAATTAAAGTCATGTTAGCCCAATGACATTTAGGATCTCAATCATGATGCAGTTCAGAAATTATTTGAAAATGCCAAAAGGGCAGATATGCTGAAGAAAATCTGTCTTAAACTTTGAAGTGCCGGGCCAAATTAATGGCTGGAACCCAATTTTCTATTTATAGATGAATAGAAGAATCTATCACAGTGACTGGTTTTCGTTTAGACTTATAGGCACTGTCTCTGGCTTCCAAGCTTCTTACATGGTTAAGGACCAATGTGTTATCCAAACTCATACACTAGTCAGGTTGTTTATATAAAAGTTTTGGAAAGTATTTGCCCTGGCAGGATGGCTAAATTGGTTGGAGTGTCGTCCTGTACACCAAAAGGTGCTGGGTTCAGTTCCTGGTCAGGGCACATATCTAGGTTATGGGTTTGATCCATGGTAGGGGTGCGTACAGAGGCAACTAATTGATGTCTGTCTGTCTGTCTGTCTGTCTCTCCCCCCCCTCAAAATCAATAAAAAGATTGATTTTATCCTTGGGTAAGGATTAAAGAAAAGAAAAAATTTTGGAAAGTATTTAAGAGGATTTCATTTAAGTCACCTATAAGTCATATGAAATTGCTGCCACAAAATAATACCTCATAGCTAGAAACCTGTAATTTGGCAAATATTTCTTACCTCCTTTAGAGAAATTGAAAATTCAGTAGGTTTATGGATCCTGACACCTTGTTCAACTTATAGATGAATGAATAGCATATGGGTCAGATCGGGATAATCTTATTAGAAGCATTTACAAATATTAAACATTAATATGAAATTGTCATGCCATTTTAAAGAAAAACAAACTTTCATTTTTAAAACACTGTCCATCGATTATTTATCTAATAACCTCAGTGTTCAGCTTAGTTGAACATGCTTAGAAATAAAACAAGCTTTTATCAGACTGCATAAAACCGTATGAAGTTCTCAGGGAAAGAAATGGAAGAGTTCCTGTGTCTCCTCAAAGTTCCTAATGTTTCAAATAAAAATCTAAATTGGCTCAGAAAATGAAATTAGTGTGCTGCTTTTGGTGTATCTTCATTATAAATTGTACTTTTCAAAGTGTTTCATCTTTTAAGACACATTTCAGACATGAGTAGAGCAAAGAATTTTTAATTTCAGAAACTATAAATTTCTACGATCTATGTCTTTTCAAAGTTGCAATAGTAATTTAAAGGCACACTTTTCTGTCTTTGTCTCTTTTTCACTCTTTTTAGGTTCAAGGTCATTCGCCAGATATTGCTTTAAAATGTAATGTTTACTCTGAGTTTTAGGCATTGTGTGGAATTCAAAAGTAAAGTACCTACACCTCAGGAACGCATCCTCTAAATGAGAGGATAAAACATGTACTTAAAGAGCCATAGCATAAGTTAGGTGTGATTTAGATGCTGAAAATGACTGCGCGCATTTCATGCAGATGTATCAGTTATTTCTAATGGTCTGTAAGCACAATGAACAGCATTGATGACATTCGCCGAGGGATGAACACTGAGGAGGCGGAGGCATTTTATACAAAGGTGTCTGCCTTCAGTCGAAGATGTGAATACTTTAATGGCATATTTAAACAGAACCCTTGGTAGGATATTGTTTTATCGGCGTGGTAATTAAGCATTTGAATGTTGGCGAACGATCCAGCAGACAATCTCCTTGTGCTTTTCCAGGGCAGCAGAGGCGAGGTAGGACCCATGGGACCCCCAGGCCTGCCAGGTAAACTGGTAAGTCATGCTTTCAGCCTCCAGCAGTTCATTTGCTTCGTACAAAACACGATGCATTTCAAAAACTAAGCAAGGAGAGAAAAACGATTTACAAAGGGCAATTTAACCATCCTTTCGATTTTTCATTGTTATGTGAAGATGTGAAAAAAGTAAACGAGTAATTTCAAACTAGATTTGAAATACCCTCCGAGGGCATTTTAATCAGTGTGGTTGGAAGCATACATTTTAAAACCGGGAGAGACATCAGTTGCTACATTTGGCCCCTGGTTGTTTTTGGAATGGAGAGAACTGTGCTGAATGCCGCCTTTTCCTCCTCCAGCTGTGCTTGTTTACACAGCAAGAGGAGCAGTGCCCTGGCAGGGGCTAGACTCAAAGAGCCCACTGTTGGGAAGGAGTGCAAACTGGGGAGTGAGGAGCTCAGAGGTGGGACAGAGGGGGTGGGGGAGCTGGTCTCTCTTCTCCCGCGAATGTGGGAGAGAGGCAAATGTGAGGAAGAGAGTGAAACCAACCACACAGCTCATTAATTTTAGACAGGCGTCAACACACCCAGGGCCTGTGTGCTTTCCGTGTTGCAGTAACAGTGATCTGGGGACATGGTGTTTGCTTTTCAGGGTTCTCCTGGCAGCCCTGGCCTCCCTGGCTTGCCTGGCCCCCCCGGACTTCCTGGAATGAAAGGTGACAGGGTAAGCTTTCTAGTCCTCCAAAAGGTCCCTTATTTGGAAGGGATTCCTACTATGCCGAGAAACCAGTCTTGCTTTTGGCTTTGCTTTTAGAAAGTTCTAAATTTTCTAGAATTTATCACAGAGAGCTATCAAGAAAGGTATTTGAAGTTACTGAGAGTTGAGATTAAGAAGCCAAAAAACCCCATTAATATGATAATTTATCAGGAGGGGGGAAAAACGGAGGAAAGTAAAAATTTCTGTTGTAATCATGCTCTCTATTTAGTTCTTACTAGTCAAGTTGTACATCAATGGGATCAAAGAATGCCCCAAGTTGCCCCAACGCCCTGGGTAGGACAGTGGTGTGCTTCTCTAGGTCTTACATGACTCTTGTTAGGTGGTGAGAGAGGGAGATGTTTTCTTTCACAATATTTGTATTTGTGCTTATCCACTAGCCCAATAAAGGGGGTTGCTTCATTTCAACTTATATAGATAAAAATCTTAAAATACTGAAAAAGTATTATATTTTATGCATTACAGGGTGTAGTCGGTGAACCTGGTCCAAAGGGTGAACAGGTAGGTCCTATTTGAATGGTATAAAATGCAGGGTTGAATGTGCATGACTATGCTCGACCAGCAGGGGGCACCCGCTGGTTTATGGGTGTAATTAAAATGCTGGAGGCCAGTAGTTTTTCTCAATGTGTTTCACCGTGAGTGAAACCTAGAGTTTAGTTTGGCCTGTAGCCTTATTCACTGTTTTAATAAGCTGGAGCTAATGATGGCTCCACCTCCAGGGCTATACATTCTCCTTCCTTTGAAAAAAGTGGCCCTGCCTCTCTCCTTCATCGAATTGGTTTATTCTGATGAAGCCTTCCATAGACGTTATAATGTTTTAAGTTTCTCTGTGTCAAGGAACTAGCAAATAAACTATGCATATGAATTAGAACCAGTCCTTTCTCTGGAGATCTTTTCGTGCTGTAAGAGCCCTTTGTCAAAGATTACCTAATTATAAGATTGCTGAATACACTCAGTAATCCTTAATTTTAGCAGAAACTCGGCCTCACCTTCTGGCTTTTCTCTAGGCCACTTTCTTTTTGTTTTCTTCTCACATATGGATTCTTTTAAATTTTATTTTTCAATTATAGTTTACATTCAATATTATTTTGTATTAGTTTTAGGTGTACAGCATAGTGGGTAGACAATCATATACTTTACAAAATGCTCCCCTCAATATTTCCAGTACCCACCTGTCTAGGCCATTAAATTAAATTAATTCATTAACTAATTAACTAATTTTTAATCTTTACCCAAGGACATGCTTAGAGAGAGGAAGGGGGAGGCAGGGAGGGAGGGGGTGGGGAGAGAGAGAGAGAGAGATCAGTGTGAGAGAGAAACATCAATCAGTTGTCTTCCGTACATGCCCTATCAGGGTATTAAACCCCCAACCTAGGTATGTGCTCTGACTGGGAATCCAACCAGCAACCTTTTGGTGCATAGGATGACACTCAAACAACTGAGCCACTCTGGCCAGGCTAGGCCATTTTCTGATTTGGCCTGGCCACCGACAGCTAGATTAGAAAGCCACTGAGAGCATTTTGTATTTCTGCATGACCCTGGAAGCAGTGTGGCCATTTATGAATGCTCATCAATGTTGACTGAGCCGGGGGGCTAAGAATATTCAAATGCGACTTTTAAATTTCAAATGTGACTTAATTTTTAGGGTGCCTCTGGTGAAGAAGGTGAAGCAGGAGAAAGGGGTGAACTTGTAAGACATCTTTTTTCTGGTTAATGATGGAGACTTACTGATTTCAAACTGCATTACAACATATATTTTTCCTTTTCTCTGCCCATCTTATCTTTTTTGTCTTCTTTAAAAGTTAAGATGTTTCTTATACATTGTAACAAATGACTTTACAAGATTACAGTCAAGATCAAGTAAGGCAGAGGGGAAACACCTAGATGGTGATAGACCGAGCCTTAAACCTTTGGAGAACAGTGTTCCCATTCCCTTAGACATGGTGAATTCTCCTGTGGGTTTACATATAGACATTCAGGGTAAATATATATATTTACCCTGTTCATGGTTTTCTATATATATATATAATTGATTTCAGAATGGAAGGGAGAGGGAGAGAGATAGAAGCATCAATTATGAGAGAGAATAATTGATTGGCTGCCTCCTGCACGCTCCATACTCGGGATCAAGCCCATAACCTGGGCACATGCCCTGACCGGGAATCGAACCGTGACTTCCTGGTTCTTAGGTTGACCCTCAAGTGCTGAGCCATGCTGGCCGGGATTCTTATGTGACTATAGAAAGTCTGTGAATATTGCCTTTCATGAAAAAAAAAAACCAAACAAACCAACATTAAAGTTTTAGTATAGTTAGAAAGCTGTGGCTCACAAGTGTGACCATGGGCATTCTCTGTACTCTAAAACCCTCCAAAGAGGTGACCTCCATCTCCACCTGCGGCTAAATCCACAGGAAGACAAGAACAAGTAATTGTTACTGCCAGGACAGCTGGATCCCTTACAGTTTTGACGATGTCTAGCATGATCTAGTGTGGAAGCTAAAATGTTTGGTCCTTGGGGGTGGGGGTGATGGATTCCTCATCAATTAGTTTTGGAGAGCTTTTAATGCAGGAAAAAATTCTGGTAATGTTTTTATTCAGATTTTAAGGATTTAGAGTTAGTATAAATGTAACATCTGAATTAGGCAAAGCTTCCTAACTATTAAACAAGTTCCACAAATAATTGTTTCTGTTTTAGTTTTCTGTTAAAATTGTTCATTTTATGTACTAAGAGGATGTTTTAAATCATCTGTTTGGTAGTGGAGATGAACTGATGTGCTAAAACTTGAGTTGCATTCATATCTAGACTTGGTGGTGGGAGATGATTTTTAAGGGTGTTGTTTTTTTTGCCTAAAATATGCATTTTTTGGCTTGATAGACTTTTGGGATACATTTTAAAATATTGTTAGAGTTTGAAAAACAAAGTCATCAGGTTTAAATGCCTATTAGGTTTTATAACAGAATG
Source organism: Myotis lucifugus (assembly GCF_000147115.1). NCBI lineage: Eukaryota > Metazoa > Chordata > Mammalia > Chiroptera > Vespertilionidae > Myotis > Myotis lucifugus. The sequence continues at coordinate 2,228,163 of NW_005871107.1, read as the reverse complement.
CTAGTTTAATATCTTTTAACATTTTAAATTCTCACCACCTAGCATTTTAGATCTGGATGGAGCCTTGGATAGCTCTGATTCAACCCTGTTACTTAACAGATAAGTGAGCCAAGTTTGGGAGATTACCTGGCTCACACAGGGTTGCAAAGTTAAGTAGCAAGGAGTAGAATACAACTTTTGAGTCTAATGGCTTTCTGTGGTGTCAGGGTTCATCTCTGTTCACGGTTTTCTATAGATTTCAGCAGCATAATATCTTTGTGAATACACTGTTCTAATATAATTTTGTTTTATTGATTTAGGGAGATATAGGATTACCTGGCCCAAAGGGAACTGTAAGTATAATGAACAGTAATGGTATAAAATATAAAAATATCAATAATGCTGAAGAAAATGCCATGTTTTGCTTTATGAAATTATTCTGTAAATTCAATTCTTAATGGACTTATCTTCAAGGAAATGAATGTCTAAATGTATTCGTTAAGTAGTGGATTAATTCAAAGAACAAAACAACAGAGCAAATAGATCTGCCTATTGAACTAACTATTCTAAAGGATTTTATTTTTCATATTACAAGTGGCTCAATGAATATATTACATGGTAATTTCTTCCCCAAATGGGCCATGTTTAAAGAACTGACTCATGCTTCACGGTGATGAGAGTATAATTGAGTTTTGTTGGCAGTTGTACAATTTGTTGGCAAATATTTCAGTAATTTTCTTAATCTCCAGTGTATTCTATTTGGGGAAGTAAGATAGAGGCATAATGTATAAGAAAATGTAATAGAGAATTATTAGAGCTGGAAAATGATTATCTTGTTTAATTCATCATTTTATAGAAACTAAACTAATGTCCTTAGAGATTAGATGAATTCAGAATTATAGAACCCATTAGTGGCAACCCTGGGATGATGTGTAATTTGAAAGGAATGCACTAGGGCAGTGGTCGGCAAACTGCGGCTCGGCAAACCGTGGCTCGTGAGCCACATGCTACTCTTTGGCCCCTTGAGTGTGGCTCTTCCACAAAATACCGACTTCTGCGCATGGGCCACGAAGTTTCAATTGCACTGTGTGCCGCACGTGGTATTTTGTGGAAAAGCCACACTCAAGGGGCCAAAAAGCCACATGTGGCTCGCGAGCTGCGGTTTGCCGACCACGGCACTAGGGCAATAAAAATTTAGTGTAAAGAGAAAAGATGAAGCTCAGATCTCCATCTCAGATGTCACTAACCACCAGCTGCCAGTTAGTCTCAAAGTCCTTCCTGTTTCTAGAATCTCCCCCACTCCTCTCCATCCCTGTCCAACATATGATCCTGTGGCAGCCATGGACATCTAGACAGAAAAGGTAGAACACACTATCCCTGCTCTGCTTAAAATCCTTCAGGAATAACATTTCATGGAGTAAAATCAGATTCTTAGCAAGGTGTGCACAGCTTTTGACAAAGTGTCTGCCTTGCCTGTCTCCTCTCCTCTCCTTCATGTCTGGAACTGCATCTGTTTGCAGTTCTTACACGGCGTGCTGTCTGATGCCTTGTGCTGTTTGCCTAGCCTGCTGCCTTCTGTTTCTTTCCTTAAAACAGCTGCCTCCTCATATGCATTCAGCCCCACTTTCTCTGGGAAGACTCACCCAGACTTGGTCACAAAGCCCAGCCCTGGGCTCTTTCCACACCACCGAGGTGGAAATTATGACTAAGTTGTATTGACTTAGCTGTTTACATACTGCCTCTAAACGCCATGGAACAGTCTCAAGCTTCAAGTAACATCTTTCTGCCTAAGACTCTTAGACGGAAATGGTTTGGGATTGAGAACATGTAAACGAGAAACCATCTTAGAATTTGGTAATAAAAATGCTATTTCATAGTGTAGCAATAATTGCTAATGTTCAAGCCATAAAAGAAAAATGAACAATGCAGTGATCACTTCATTTAAATTTGGATGTAATACTAGGAATTAGCTCTTGATTCCTCACCTCCCTTCCTACCCCGTCTTCTCCAACATGACCCAGGTGATACTGATGAAATTAAAGTGCACTGTTCCCGAATCAGGGGAAATAGTTACTAACAGGAAGACTGTTGCTGTCCGCAGTGATTTCAGCGTAGACCAGTGATGGCGAACCTTTTGAGCTCAGCGTGTCAGCATTTTGAAAAACCCTAACTTAAGTCTGGTGCCGTGTCACATATAGAAATTTTTTGATATTTGCAACCATAGTAAAACAAAGACTTATATTTTTGATATTTATTTTATATATTTAAATGCCATTTAACAAAGAAAAATCAACCCAAAAAATGAGTTCGCGTGTCACCTCTGACACGCGTGTCATAGGTTCGCCATCACTGGCGTAGACAAACTTGATAGCAGGTGAAGGCTGTTTCTACTTCAGAATACCTCTCCTCACCCAAGGAATTTCCCCCCAGAGATCCAGGGTCCTTATCATGTCCTGGCGCCTTGATCTCTTCATCAAAAATTTCTTGTCTCTTATTCCAGCAATATTTTAGCATTGTCAGCAGAAACTGCACTGGTTCGGTCTCCTTTGTTTTCTGCCAGTTCGCTAATGCATTTTTGCATTCACTTTGGCTTCTCCTCGGGGTTGCTTCAGAAGCTGTTACAGTTCTGCACGCCAGTCACCTGACAGCTGCCCAGCCCCGCATTGCACATCCTTCGCTCTCCCTGTTGACACTGCCTTTCGGGAACTCTTTTAAGCCGTAATTTCTTCCTAGGAGCAATTTTGACAGGTTGACTTAGATGAATATAATTTTTTTTTGCATAAAGAGAGATTGGAAAAAGCACACGTGCTGAGCTTTCTTTAGATGTGTCTGGTGAAAGCATTGCTTCATTGCCTTCTTCCCTTCAGTTTGAGACCTTTGAGTGTTCCAAAGAGCTTCTTCTAGAGAAATGTTTCATATGAAAAGGAAGCAGGATTAAGTTGCTTTATGAACATTCGTATCTTGAACTTTAGCATCCCTTGCTGCCTCCTGTTCTTTTATCTTCTCATTCTTATTCTATAAACAACAGCACATTGTAACTACTGCACCACACATTCTACCCGAGGTAGTTTAACAAAAAGTGAATTTATTCAGTCTCTTTCTAAAGCAGTTATTGTCCTCGAGGACTCCATGAAATGCTTTCAGTGGTCTGCTTCCAGAAAACAAAAATCTAATGTGATTATGCTTTTGTGCTAAGGAAACAGTTTATTTCTAACTTTGTCAATATTTAGATTTTTAACTTTTCAATACTTAAATTATGGACTTAGTCTTTTTGTTTCAGTATTTTAAATGCATTGCTTTTAAATGCAATGTTGTAAATGTGGTGTTTTACATGTATTGATGTAGTTCACGTTAGTATTTTATAATTGCTGGATATATCTGGCATCTTCAAATTCTCCAAAGAATCTTATAAAAGCTAAATGCCTTCTGTTCTTAGAGATATCTTTGTTTTATGCTTTCTGTATTGGTGATATACAAAGTAACATGTAAGAACTCGGTGGCCTTTTTGTGGAAAGAAAAAGTTAACAAGCCTTATTAACAGCTAGCTTGCTCTTCGGAAGTGGCTTAGAGTATTAAGAATGTGGTTTTAAAGATGCATTATTTCAATTACCAATTTGAAATAACTATGCAAAAAGGAAAGATTCTTTAAAAGTTCGCTTGAACTGGAATTCTAAGAGACTGGTGAGTAGTGCGGCACCATGTGTCTACGTTGAGAAATTTTCACCTCTGAATGAATAGAATGTAGTAAACCTCAAAGTTTGAATATTAATATTGTATCAATCCTAAGCAGACTTGTATTTAGTCCTGGTGTCACACGGTGCCTTTGTTCTAGGTGGGTAACCCCGGGGAGCCTGGCCTGAGGGGGCCTGAAGGCGGTCGGGGGCTTCCCGGAGTGGAGGGACCAAAAGGACCACCGGGACCCCGAGGTGTGCAGGGAGAACAGGGCGCCACCGGCCTGCCTGGCATCGAGGGCCCTCCGGTGAGTGGCAGGCAGTGTCCACCCTTTCTCTGTGGGGACTCCATCCCACAGCACGAGGGGTCGGGGCCGCCTGGCTAGCCCGGACACCGCTCCTGGGCAGTGTGGGCATTTGTCCTGTTGTAAGTCCTGCCACCTGTTCCTGCCACGTCTGTCCGTTTACCCTGTGACAGAGCCTGTCTATGGTTCCGTGTATGACTGCCTTTTCCTTTCCTGCCGCAGGGGAGAGCACCGACAGATCAGCACATTAAGCAGGTGTGCATGAGGGTCATGCAAGGTAAATTAATCATAATGCTTGATTTTTCGTATGCTCTAAAGGAGGGAGTTTTTAAATAATACTCATGTCAGTTCTGTTTTATCCCATCGGTCGTTATCACAATAGCTTATAGCTTCAAAGAAAAAAAATATTGCCTTTCTGGATTAGCCTGGGACTTTTTTTGGCCAAAGGTATTGATTTACAAGAAAGCACACACACACACACACACACACACACACACACACTTTTCCCTGTTGAAACTACAATTCTCAGGTATCTTTTCCTTCTTCAACACCCTACCACTCAGTGAGTGCCCAGCACTGACCCAGGCTCTCTCTGTAGATCACATGAGGAGTAATTGACAGACTCCAGCTGTAAGAAGCATAAGGACAGTATGGCTACTCATGCACCACCTTTACTGAAAATCAAGAACTGGTATTTTACCAAAATGGTGACATATGTTCACATTAGTTAACCTTTACCTTAACTGCCCTGTAGCTATGGCAATTGCTGTTTGCCACAGCTGTTTCAGAATCGGGCTAGTTCTGAAATCACACTGAAAACGGAGGTGTGCAAATCCTCCTGTAGCAGGAGACCTGGTCACCCTGGGGCTTTCTGGCAAGTAATTGTCTTATTCTGGTTGGAACTACTCCTGGCAGAAAGGAATACTCTTCTTTGTATGCTGATGAGATTGTCTAATTTGTCTCATAGACTTGTAGAGTTTTCCAGAACAAAACGGTCACCTCTGTATTTGAAAACCAATATAATCTCTTCACTGCAGACATCTTGAAAGGATACTTCCATTTTAAACATCATGTATCCAGAAAATTGTGACTTTATACTAGCTCTTACGTAAGGCACACTTAGCATACTCACATTGAAACAGTTTTAAAATATTGGTTAGAAATGTGTTTCCAATTCCTATTCTCCTTTACACCCTAAAGCATGAAAACATATTACATTAGAATTTGTTCCTTAGAGTATTATAATGGGAACATTGCCTTGTTCTCTATGGTTTTAGTGGATGATTCTTAATCTATTTAATGGTTCCTGAAAAAGCCCACGAAGTTATTAATGTTTAAGACAGACTGTGACCATTCCCAGGAAGCAGGCTATTTTTAATGTTCATTGTCTACTCCAAGCATGAAAAAAACTTTTGAGAAGAAGAATTCATAAGAAGTCATGAATTCGCAAAGTATTTCAAGTTACTTAGTATCTTCAAGCTAAACCTGTGAGGCTAGGCCTCAAATGGTGTCTCAATACTCATTCTGGATGCTGTCCTTGGCTTTTAAAAAGCTCTGGACATCATTCTACCTCTGCAAAGAAACTCATTTTGTCCCCATCCTGGGCTTTCCGATAACAAGTCAGGATGCAGGTGACACCCTCATTCTTTTAGAACACCACTCACCCCAGAGCCCTGCAGTTTAGTTTAGTTTTTTTTTTTATTCCCATCCCTTTGTCCCTGGTCTCACACCAGCAGGACCAAATATATCCAGGCAGAGCTGAATAGAACAGCCCCACGAAGCTTCCTGGCAGGGAGCCCCTGGGAAAATGATCCAACTTGATTCACTTCTCCCCACCAATTTTGAAGTTCTGGTGACACATTTCTTTTTTTTTTTTTAAAGGCACTTGAAATACCTCTCTTTTCATTTGTATCCCTTTCATGTCTCTGACTTCTCTGGGCTGTTTTGTTTATTATCTTTTAGAGCATCTTGCTGAGATGGCTGCTAGTCTCAAGCGTCCAGACTCGGGAGCTTCCGGCCTCCCTGGGAGGCCTGGACTCCCGGGTCCCCCAGGGCCCCCTGGAGAGAATGGCTTCCCAGGCCAGATGGGACTTCGTGGTCTCCCAGGCATGAAAGGGCCCCCTGGTGCTCTTGGTTTGAGGGGGCCTAAAGGTAAGCCTTTTTGCCCAGGAGGAACCAAGGAATACACACAGTCCTTTTTCAGGTGTATTCGCATGTCCTACCAGGCTCCAGGTATTCTGTGAGCTATGATGTGTTATTCTCTTTTGCGATGCTGATGGTGAGGATTAGAAAACTGTTACCTGGTATTCCCTTGACCTTGCTCTACAACAACAGCAGAGTAAACACCAGCATAGGGTTGTGTGTTAGGTATTAAATAGGACTTGCAGAAGGACTGGTTGCCTCAAATGGCATTTGCTAGTTGAGGTGAGTATGTCATCTTGGGGTGTGTGTGCCTGGATCATTTACAGAGACAACTAGATAAAATGAGGAGTTTCTGTATCAGCGGTTCTCAACCTGTGGGTCGAGACTCCTTTGGCGGTCAAACGACCCTTTCACAGGGGTCGCCTAAGACCATCCTGCATATCAGATATTTACATTACGATTCATAACAGTAGCAACATGACAGTTATGAAGTAGCAATGAAAATAATTTTATGGTTGGGTCACAACATGAGGAACTGTATTTAAAGGGCCAGAAGGTTGAGAACCACTGTTCTATATCATGATGAGTGACTGACAGCTCTCCGAGGAACTTCAGAAAGGTGTGGCATAAAATAAACGAGAGAAAGACTTATTTTTAAAATGGCGGTGCTCCAATTAGGATTAAATATTATGGTGTGAATGGTCAGAGGGCAAGCAAGCTGCCTTTTTGGATCTATAAATGAATTGCTGATGCATTTGGCTAACTATACCCTCAGCTGGAATAACTTCCTTAATTACATTTTTTTTGGCGTGTTCATGTTAATAGATGAGCCCTGACTGGGGCCTCTTGTAAGCCTGGCACCATTTCAGAGTTTTCAGAGGCTAGACAAAACCAGATATGGAGAGAGCTCAGAGTTTATCTTAAAGAGAACTGGAGAAAAAATTTATCTGAGAAAATCGCATCGGCATTCATTGCTGTCCTGCTTTTAGCTGTTAGTTTAGAAACTCACGCCATAGGTGCTTTACGGTTAGTTCCCCTTCATTCTGTAAACCATTTTAAGAAACTCCATTACCTTGGGCGATGGCTGGCTTAGTTGGCTCCGTTGTGTCAGCCTAGGATGTCTTCTTAGCTCTCCGGGGTTCACTTGGGAGCTGTGGTTGTGAAAGAGTGGCCCCAGGAGCATCGCCGCACCAGGGAGAGACCTTGTTAAGAGTGCAGGCTCTCCAGCCCACCAGACACTCTGATCAGAACTGGAGGTGGGGCCCAGCAGTCTGCGTTCTAACAAGAGGCCGGATTCCCATGCAGCTAAGTGCACGAGGCCCATTTTCCTGCTGAAAAGGGACACCTGTAGGGGCTATAGAAGCCACAGCCCTATGGTCCTTGGCTGAAAGGAAGTCTCCCCATTTGGGTAGAGCCTAACTTTGAGTTAGTAACAGAACTCTCCTCCAGTCCCATCTGATTCCTTTAAAATCGCAAACTGTTGACTTGCTCCGTTAGGAGAGGCGGCCCAGAGCTGCCCTCCACAGGCCGGGCTGTGTGCTGGGACCACCTGAGGAGCTTTAGGAATGACTCACGTCTGGGTCCCATTCCCAGAGATTCTGATTTAATTGGTCTGGGCGTTGGAGTTTAAAAATACACCCCAGGTGATTTCAATGTGCAACTAGGGCTGAGGACCACAGAAACAAAGATGAAATGTTTGAAAGCTGTCCAGAAAGCCCTTTAAAAAATATTTTTATTGATTTCAGAGAGGAAGGAAGAGGGAGAGAGTTAGAAACATCAATGATGAGAGAGAGAGAGAGAATCATTGATCGGCTGCCTCTTGCATGCCCCACACTGGGGACTGAGCCCACAAGGTAGGCATTGCCCTGACTGGGAATCAAATGAACCGTGACCTCCTGGTTCATAGGTCGACTCTCAACCACTGAGCCACATTGGCCAGGCTGGAAATCTCTTAACAGCACTGACTTGTGGCTGGGCTGGGCTGGGCTGATTTGACCGTAGGACAGCTGTGGGCAAACTACGGCCCGCGGGCCGGATCCGGCCCATTTGAAATGAATAAAACTAAAAAAAAAAAAAGACCATACCCTTTTATGTAATGATGTTTACTTTGAATTTATATTAGTTCACACAAACACTCCATCCATGCTTTTGTTCCGGCCCTCCGGTCCAGTTTAAGAACCCATTGTGGCCCTCGAGTCAAAAAGTTTGCCCAGCCAAAACCGGTTTGGCTCAGTGGATAGAGCGTCGGCCTGCGGACTGAAAGGTCCCAGGTTCGATTCCGGTCAAGGGCATGTACCTGGGTTGTGGGCACATCCCCAGTGGGAGATGTGCAGGAGGCAGCTGATCGATGTTTCTCTCCCATCGATGTTTCTAACTATCTATCTCTCTCCCTTCCTCTCTGTAAAAAATCAATAAAATATATTTAAAAAAAAAAGTTTGCCCACTTCTGCCCTAGGAGATAAACCTAATTTTGAGGGGGAGAAAGGTACATTTCTATATCTGGAACGTGGGCAATGTCTCCACCACTAAGTCCATTTGTCAAGCACAGCTTGATCATATAAGGGATTTCCCCCTAATTTTCCTTCAGTATTCATGACATAGTCTATAGTCTAGAAGTGATGCAGTCCTTTTCTTTTTTTCTAAAAGACTTTCTCTCCCCAGCGCCCTCCATCTCTTTCTTGTCATTGGATTCCTTTAAAGCAGCACCTTTTCACGTTTCATTTCTTAAAACTTGGGGTGTATGCAGAAAAAGTAATCAGATTTTCTTTATCAGTCAGTGCTGTCACACACTTGGGAATGTATGATTCTAGGTCACTGGCCTTGACCTCTCTTGTCCCCCCACATTCATTAACAATGGCATGTAATAGAAAACACAGTGTTTGACCATCCAAAGGTTACAGATCACCTTTTCCGTGAGAAGAAGCACTTCCCATTTGAGACATCAATGTTCAGCCAATTAGAGAAGAGAGATGCATTTCATTGTCAGCTGTTGCCTTTCCCCATCCCTCATAAAGGTATGGAGCCTTGCTCTGCCATGTTGTCACTTTGAGATGGTTTTCCTAGAGAAATTTTCACGTAAGTAAGAAATAAGTTTTACTAAAGCTCTTAGTAGTTCAGGCTATGTCTTAAGTAAATCACTATTTTCCTCCTAAAAATTACTCTGAAAAACACAGTAGCACACTTTCAATAGGAGCCAGTAGAAATAGGCCTCAAGTGATTCTCAGAGCTTAAGTCATTTATACATATGTTATACGTTTTTGCTTTTTATCAACATGTTTCATATAATATTATGCAAACATCTTAGGGCCAAAGCCCATGCACGGTGCACATTTTATGTGTGTACTCAAGCAGGAGCAAGAGAGACATCTAACGGCCTATGTTCACTTTCCTTAGTATTAAGTCAGTCTTTGGTGACATAAATACCATTTTGGAATGTTCACATTGTGGATTCATTTTAAGTTCTTATGAGTAAAGCTGCATATTTTTTCAGATATTTCAGTGTGAGTCAGACAGGCATGTCAGTATGTGAGTGAAGGTTTGAGAAAGTACAGTCATACTGTGACCAACACTTTTTAAAATATTAAGCTGTCACATGACGACGGGCCTTCAATAATAACTTTCAAACAAATTAAATAAAGAGCAACGATGGAGCGATGAAAATTTATTTAGTTTTAGCCACTCTGTTCATAATAAGCTGTTTTTCTCTTCAAACTGTGTTCTTTGCTTCATACCTTATGTAAAGCTGATTTTATAAGCTTTTTATATGTATTTTATGACACAATAGGCTAACAAAGGTGGACCGTTAGTTCTTTAAGCCGCTTTTTGAACATCTCAGAAGAAGGCGGGCTCAGGCCTTGAAGAAGTAGATTAACCCTGGTGACAAACAGAACCAGGCTGTGGAACAGCAGTCTGCAGCATGGCTGTCTTGGAGCCCATCTGAAATTTGTTTTCTTATGACCAGTACCAGAATACAGCATCACAACTAAGACAGCAGTCTTCCTCCTTGCAAGCAACATTTTCAAGTTGTCATGGCTTCATGCTGAATGTGTTTAGCTTTCACTATCTGTGTGAAAGTTGCATTTTAATTTATAATTTCATCTCATGTATGAAAAAATACGGCACCTTTAAAGATTCTCTTCTCATTGCCAGTCTCCAGAATTGCAGTGATATGACATTTAAATTGCTAAGTTAACAAGAGTGCTTCAGCTGTTAGTTTTAAAAATGCCAATTGTCATCTCTTCCTAATACAGGAAGACTAGATTAATGATGAGTGTGAAAAAAGTAGCGTGTGTGAATATGAGTCCGTCCTGAGCTCTGTTCCTTACACAGTATTTACATAAATTTAAATTGCTTTGAAAATGTAGTTGTTTCAGCATAAAAATATCCACACAAGGACATTCACAGTTAAAATCAAAGTACGATAACTAAACATTCCTTCATAATGAGAGATGGTTGACTATTTACTAATGTATCGATGGTCGTACAGATATGCTTCCCATTTTTGTTTTATACATGCCTTTGTTTTTAAGTCATTACAAAGACTCAGTATTGAATGAGGTTGGGCTGACACAGATGTTTGGGAAAAATGATTTTGTATAGAATTCGTTACAAAATACCATTGCATTTTCTAGTAGAAAATAATATAATACAATACTAATGAGAGAGTAGGATAATGCCTGCTTGTACTGGGAGCACTAGAAGTCATTCAGGACCAGTTGAGTAAGGTATCAGAACACTTTGTTAATGAGGCCAAGTTTCTGGGTTTAGTCTCTGCAGGCACCAGGATAATTGAAGCAGCTTTGTTCTGTGACTGCCGATTCCCTGAATGTAATCAACTGTCATACAAATACACATGGTTGGTACCAATCCAAACCACATTCTCTGTAAATAATGAGTCCATAGTAAAATGTAGGCACTTTTGATAGCACACTTTAACATTTGGAAATTCATTAATTTATTTTTTGGTAATACTAAACTTACATTATTTAAGAATTTTAAAATATATAGAAAATATTTAGCAAAGAGTTTTTCTATCAGTCCTGTCTCCCATTTGCTGAGGTTTCTTTATTCTTCCCCTGAGGTCATCACTATTGTTAATTTCTTCTATATACTTACTAACTATGATATGCAAGGATATATGAATATAGTGTATTTGCCCTAGATTCTTTAAAAAACAAGCCATATGGTCTTGTAGTAAGTGATCTGGACCGTGTGTTTTTCATTTAACAATGTCTTGAAGATCATTTCAAAGAGCTTCCTGATTCTTCTTCATAGCTGCATAGTATTCCATTCTGTGGAATTACCAAAATGTATATAACTCTTTCGTGGACATTCAGAGTGTTTTCAATCTTCTGCTATTATAGTAAGGCTTCAGTGAGCACCACTGCATATGTTTCCTTTTTGTCCAAATATCAACATAAGCTCTATATCTCTAGAATAAATTCCTAGAAGTGGACTTGCTGGGTAAAATGGTAGTTCTATTTATAATTTTGATAGATATTGTTAAGTTACCCTCCAAGAGATTGTACCAATTCACACTCTTATCAGCGATGCGTGATAGTGTATTTTTCAACAGCTAGCATATATTTAATTAAACTTTGGAATTTTTGCTGATCATGTAGGTTAAAATAGCATCCTTATTTATCCTAAGTTTACATTAATTCTGTTATGAGAGTGAAGTCAGGGAATGTTTTTATATAGGTAAGAGCCTTCTATTTCATTTTACAGACTTTTTTTGCTCATGTGTTTTGCTTATTATTTATTGTGTTGTTGGCCTTTTTGTATTGATTTTAGGAACTCCTCATATTAGAGTTAGAACTCTTCATGTCATACTAGAAAGGCCAACTCGAATCTGAGGTGGTAAAATAATTCTCCCTTGTTTTCTTTTGGTTCTTAAATTGCATTTAAAATATTTGACACATTAGCCATTTATTCCGGCTTGTGGTGTGAGGAATAGATCCAACATGTTTTATTTCAAGTAGGCTACTCACTTTTGCAACACTTATTATCAAATTATTCAACTTTTTCCCCACTCTGAGATGACACCTTTAAAACAACCAAATTCCTATGTGTATTTGGGCCTGTTTTTAGATTTTCTATTCTGTTTCACTGGTCTGTCTACTCATGTCCCAGTCCCACAATATTTTAACGGTTTAATATTTGGTAGGATTAATTCCCTTCAAGTTGCTTTTCTTTCGGGAATTCTTATGGCTATTCTGTTTTATGTGTTTTTTTTATACAAACTTCAGAATCACCTCTCTGGTTTAAAAAATCTGTATTTTTATTGGGCTCATGATGAAAATTCAGCGTAGGGCGAACTGACGACTGTTATGATGATGTCATTCCAGATGAGAACATTTCCTCAGTCTTTTCATATCCTTTAGAAATATCAAGTGTTTTCATGTTGTATTTGCATATTTCTGATTAAACTTATTCCTAGTATTTACTACTTTAATTGCTATTGCAGATGGTATCATTTTTCACTACCAATTACTGATTTTTTTATATATGAAAATTATTGATTTATATATTAACTTTGTATCATGCCATTTTACTGAATTATCTTATTGTTTGTAGTATATTTGGAGTTGATTTTTTAGGGTTTAATACACACACACACACACACACACACACACACAGCACCTGGAAACAGATAGTCTTAACTTCGCAAACCAAATGATAAGTAATAGTGATACAGGAGGAATCTTTATAATGTTCTGACTGTAGTGGGGCTGCTTACCATGTTTCCCACTAAGCATCAGGCTAGCTTTTGGGTTGAGAGAAGAGAGTAGGTTTTTTTCATGTTAAGGAGATAGACATTGATTATTATTTTATTGACTGTTGCATCAGGAATGTGTGTTCAGTTTTTTCAAATGTCTTCTCAGTATCTATGACTATGGTTATTTGATTTCCCCCCTTAGATCCATTATTATAATTAACTTGATTTTTGCCTTGCTATAATCTAGTTGTGGCAATTTTATGACCTTTTGGTTTTAGAATTTGGGCTTTGATGACAGTTTAAAATTACAGAACTTCATTTTTTATAGATATATAGAAATGTGACATTTCTCTAACACTATGCAGGTGACTTGGGAGAAAAGGGAGAACGTGGCCCCCCAGGAAGAGGTCCCAAGGGTTTGCCCGGAGCTACAGGCCTACCAGGTAAGTGTGATGTATGGCAGGATGAGGTCGAGAAGTTGGTAGCAAATGGGATAATATTTTAAAGACTTGTTCTTTAATTACTTAAGCATATCACATGATACTTGAGAATGGCTGGCATCAATTTTTTCCAGACCAACTTTAATGAAGAGTTAAATGATCTCTAAATCACATTTGTATTCTTTGTGAGAAAATACATGTCAGGACTTGAAATATTAACTTTTTAGTGGATATTTTAAAAATTGTTGGTCCAGCCACATGCACTTAGTATGAAATTCTGAAGGAATGGGATTCTCTCCATTTCAATCCCAGTTGATAGTTTCCTGTGTGTTTTTTTTTTTTTAATTTTAACTAAAAAGTCAGAGCAACAGGAAAATTCATCCAAATCTTCAAACTATTGCACAGAGAGTAACTAAAATTTTATTTTAAAAGCTCCTATTTCAAACATCCTGACCTTCTAGAAACCCATATCCCCAAAATAAATAAATATATAAACCCGAATATTCCTACACATAGCCACAAAGAGCCACGCACCAGCCACATACCACTGCTGTGTCAACTGAGGCCCCAGAGCAGCCTGTGTGCGAGAGCCTGGGTTCTCTCACTGGGCGTCTGTTCTGTCCTTACACACTGGTGACTCTGTCCCCCGGAGTTCAGGCTGCAGCACACCCTCCACTGGGAAATGACTTACAGGCCCAGCCACAGAAGCCGCATAGCAGGATCGAAAGCCAGCCAGTTTAAGAGCAAGAGTGAGGTGCTGTTGTACAACACACTCTCTTATCGCTGCTCAGTAAGGCTCACCAATCCTGGAGCTGAGGAGAGGTGAGGTCAGAGGAGCTGTGCAGAGAAAGGGTGGCTCATATTTCCACAGTAGATTTGCAAAACTTGTTTTAAGGAAATTTAGAAAAAGAAATAATCATGTTCTAATTCTGCCACAGGCTTATGTATTCAATCATGGCTATAATTGCAGCCCCAAACACCATTGCTTTCTAATTATACATTTCATTGCTCCTGGGGATTGCTTTCTCATTAAAATACCTTTTAAAAATATGAACACATTTGGAGATAGCTCCAACACCGCTTCTCTAAAACTGTGGGCCCGTCAAGATATTTTCATAAATTGATTTTGTGTGTGTGTGTGATTGGAAAAGGAAAGAATCTGCTTGGAGCTAAATGGGACCAAGAGAAGAGTATTTTAGATGAGCCTGGATTCATGGATAGGTGTTTAGAAGAGAGAAAAAAGAAATAGAATTTACTGAGTGCTTTTCTCCTTTATCAATGGCAGCAATAGGAGGCTTTAAAGCTGATAAAATACCATCATTACAAAGTACTTAATTATCTATATACATAGGATAACCTTACAATTTCTCCTCCCATTTTGTTGACAAATCACTTAACAGTTCTTGGAACAGCCACTTGCACTATTGGCAAGATTCTCCTCTAACAAAAATATATTATGGTTTCTGGTGACTCTTTCAAAAAGTCTGTTGATAAACAAAATTTTAAGCTTAAAAATGGGAAGACTGAGGAAGACTAGCTCTATATAGGCAGTATATTAGGCTGCCACCTGGGGCGCATGATCCCCCACATGCAGTAGCCCATTGGGGGTGGGGGGTGTCCCTGAGTCTGACTGGAAGGGGTTTACAAGTGCTCCCTCCGGTTGTTCTGCCAAAATAGGACTTGGCTGAATTGATTTTTAGTACATGAGACATCCACGTACGGGCACAATGGTAAGGTAGGACAAGCTCACCATTGGCCGCTGTACGTGGCCGTCATCTTCTCTCCCTTATGAGAAACAAGTAAATTTGTTGCAGCTGGTCTTGGATCTCATACTTAAATTTGATTTGTTAAAAAATGTTACGGGCTCCCTTTTTCTGGAGTCCTGAGACCTGCCCTTCTCCTTTCTGCCTTTGCCAGTCCTTCCCCTGCCTTCCTGGTACCACTGAAATTTCGGTCTTTCATTTTCTGAGCTTCTCTTATATTTTCATTGAGAGGATATTTGACATTGTTTTTTAAAAACTAAGGCCAACTTTCAAAAGCACACAGACATCAGGGGCCTTTGTTATCGCATTCTTTGAGGTGCAGGCCCTGGGCTTAGGGTTTTAGGTCATTCTTGGGTCTGCACATAATTGCACAGCTGACAGTTTCCCAAATCCATCAAGTTCCTGAATGAGAGCATTTTGGGGTGTCCCTACTCTAAAGCTAGTTCCTTTTTTCTTTATTGAGTAAGGTATTACACATGTGTCCTTACCCCCCTTTTACCGCCCCCCCCCCAACTCATGCCCTCACTCCTCTGGTGTCTGTGTCCATTGGTTAGGCATATATGCATGCATACAAGTCCTTTGGTTGATCTCTCCCACTTACCCCCCACTTTCCCCTACCTTCCCTCTGAGGATTGATGGTCTGATCGATGCATCTCTGTCTGGATCTGCTTTTGTTCATCAGTTTATGTTGTTCATTATATTCTACAAATGAGTGAGATCATGTAATATTTATCTTTCTCTGACTGACTTATTTTGCTTAGCATAATGCTCTCCAGGTCCATCCATGCTGTTGCAAATGGTAGGAGTTCCTTCCTTTTTACAGTAGCATAGTATTCCATTGTGTAGATGTACTACAGTTTTTTAATCCACTCATCTGCTTATGGGTACTTAGACTAGTTCCCTGAAAGTGGGCTGTTGGGAATATGGGCCCAATAGTTCAGACATGCTAGATTCAAGAACTGACTCGGTCACTCACTAGCTTTATGACACTGGGCAAGTTACTTAATTGCTCTGTGGCTCCATTTCTCCATTTATAAGATAGTGATAATAATATATTTGAGAAATTCCTCCATATAAAGGGATTAGGAATGTTTCTGGCC
Organism: Myotis lucifugus; assembly: GCF_000147115.1. NCBI lineage: Eukaryota > Metazoa > Chordata > Mammalia > Chiroptera > Vespertilionidae > Myotis > Myotis lucifugus. The sequence goes on along the minus strand of NW_005871107.1, from coordinate 2,212,045 downwards.
ATTGTAAGTGCTCAGGAAATGTTGGTTATTGTTATTCTCATGACATAACAAATCCACTTCTGTTTTCTGAGATGAAAGAGAGCTGGGCACAGCTGGGCCCGGCTAGGCCCCTGCAGCCTTTTTTAAAAAATATATATATATTTTATTGATTTTTTCACAGAGAGGAAGGGAGAGGGATAGAGAGTTAGAAATATTGATGAGAGAGAAATATCCATCAGTTGCCTCCTGCACACTCCCCACTGGGGATGTGCCCGCAACCAAGGTACATGCCCTTGACCGGAATCGAATCTGGGACCCCTTGGTCCGCAGGCCGACGCTCTATCCACTGAGCCAAACCAGTTAGGGCGGCCCCTACAGCCTTTTGCTCCTGCTCTCAATGGGCAGCAATCAGCTAGTCTTCTCTCAGCCAGCACCACCCCTACACCTCAGCCCCGCCCCCACAAAACCCTCTTCAACTCCATGTCACAAATGCAAAGCACTGGCTGGCAGTAAATTATTTCACTGATGAATTGTCCACTGAGAGGCTGGGCCATTTTAAATTTCCCTGGTGGAGCTTGGAATGTGATTAGAAATGTGATTTCTGGTCTCTCACAAAGATAATGGTAATAGGACTTTAGGGCCCCGGGGAACCTTCACATTACTCTATGCAGGAGCTCTCTGGAACCTTCTAGGTAAATACACATCTTACCTAAAAGAAAGAACCTGCAGAACCAGGTATTCTACAACCTTCTCTGTTGTCCCTTCTGTGAAATTTGGAACACAAATCCTCCTAAATGGGATAAAGGTCATTTTGGTCATTCTTCTTTCTGCTAACCTCTCTGATATATTTGAAAAAAAATGCAGCCAAGGCCTTCATTACCTATCAATTATCAGAACTCCTTTATTCTTTCTGCACAGTTTTATCTCCGACTCCCCTTCATATCTGTCACTCTGTTCAGGGTTAAGAATTACACGGCCCTTTGGGCTGTAATGCTACATCACCTCATATGGACCATAGGTTATTATTACAACATCACATCGACTCTCATTTTGGCTGCAGCGCTCTTCTGTTCAAGAGTACACAGATACCATCTAGTCTTCTCACAGTCAGTAGTCAGGGCAGATATGTAAGAAGTCTGGGCTCTGGGACCAGGCTGCCAGGTGTATGCACTGCTCTCTTACTTATTTTCAGCTCCTCTACCTCTCAGTGCTTCAGTTTCTCCCTGGCATGACAGCAATAATAACCACACCTACCCTATGGAGTTATTTAGGGGGACCTATGTATGTGTTACCACATGTAAAGCACTGAGCATAGTGCCTGGCATATGGCACACATTCTGCGAATTTAGCTGTTATTATGGCTATTTCTCTTTTTATATTTGAGGAAATAGGGACTTTCGAAGGCCACATCTCCTGACAAAGTCCTCTCGGTAATAGGCGATAGAGGCAGATCTTTATGCTTCTGCATTCAGGTGCACTTAGTAGGCAAAATGATGGGCTGGCTGTTCAGTAATAAGATGAGTTTGTCCCCGCCACCCCAGCGATCTGGCTTCGGCATGTCCCCTAACCACTTAGTGCCTTGATTCCCTTTCTGCCTCTTTCACACGGCTGTGTGGATCACATTAGAGACCCCTGGAACTCTAGAGCCCCCTCAATCCCTGGCCCCACCTCCAGTTTCTTACCAGAGGCCTTTAGTGGCATTACTTGATTGGGTCATCTCATTAAGCGGAACTCCCTATGCCTTCTGACATCAAACTTTGCAGTGAGTTCCTTGGCACTCTGAGGAGTTCAAAAACTATTTAATAATGGGTCCTGGCCTCCTTCATGTGCATTCAGACTCATGAGGGAAAGGAGTTGAATGAGGACACATAGGTATGTGGCCACCAGGCCTGTGACTTGTGAGCTGAGACGCTTTTCCCTTCTCGGATGGGGAGGGTAGATCTGGCTTTACCCTGGGCCACACTGGATGAATGGGTTATTCAGGATTCTCCCAACATCTGCACATAGGTGAGCTCTGCTGGTGACTATTGAGTGGGGGAAACAAAAAGCAAACAAAGGCACACTTAGTTTAGCAGTATGTTTAGCAGCAGTCATTGATCTTATTTCCATTGCTGCAGCAATCTTATTTGGTTGTGGGGATCTTACGCAAACAAACCACTATATACCTCCTTCTTAAACATATGTGCATAAAAAAAAGTACGCTTAGCATAAGGTGAGAAATATAAGAAAGTCCCTGGCACATAAAGCATTTTACATAAGCAGTGGATTAATATCGAACACCCTACTTAATACTTTAAATTATTTTCAGGTTTGTGTGTTTTTCCCCTTTTAAAGTCTGCATAAACAGTCCTTTCATTCTGTAGCTTGCATTAGATTCTTCAGAATGTCCTGGCGTGGCTTGGCCTCCATCAATGTGACATGACTGCCCTCTAGTGTCTGCACAGAGAATGACATAGACGTTCAGTTTTAAAAACCATGAATGTTTGGCAATGGCATTTTCATAGGTCCTTGAAATTTCAGAACACTGTGGTCGTCAGACAGTTGGGGGAGCTAACACACATCAGGCAGGCAGAGCAGAATGGCAACACTTTAGATCTGTGCTGTCTCTTCTTAAGCCTTGAAAAGTAATTTATACATATTTCTTCATGTTTTTGAATGACTTGGACTGTGACATTGTTTTATTCCCAAATAAGCTCTTACTCAATAATTTAGAGCACCTTTGAGAGCGAATGCCCAGTGTCAGGGCTCGCCAGAAACTGGCAGTCTGTTATGTGAAGGCTGGTTTATTTTTCCTCCGACCATTTCTACAGGGTAAAACCTCAGAAAAATATCGTTAGTTTCTTATGATAGATGGAGCTCTAGAAAAATTAATACTATCTCTTGGCTATTGTGCTGCTTTCTACTTTGTGGGCAATTCAGGCCCAATGAATTAAACAAAATACACTACACTACACACACACACACACACACACACACACACACACCCTCAGCAGAGTTAGCAAATCAATAGGTATGGAAATACAGTTAGGTAAGGCTAGTAGGCCCTTGTTTCTAACTCCAACACTTTCTATATATAATTATGGACAATTGTTTAATCTTCCTAACTCTCAGGTTGCACATGAGGAAAATGGATCAATAATGAGCCCAGTGCATGGGCAGGGTAAAGGGAAAGCACTTTGTGATGATGATGATGGATGTCGATGATGATAACATCACCCAAAGCTCTGCAGGGTGAATTGCTGTTTTTGCCAGAGGGAGAATTGGGCTGGATGAGCTTTTTATAAACTAAATCAAGGCTAGACAGGCTGGCTTTGTCAACTCCTTCCTCAAAGGACGAGCAGGAATCTGAAATGAACTCAGCGAGTGGAAAGGAAAAGCCTCTCCTAGAACGTGCTGAAATGGGGAGCTAAGCATGAAAATCCATAATGCACTCCTTCTGCTTTTTAATAGTTTGTGTATTAGAGAGTTACTTTCCTTAAATTGAAGGTTTTAGGCAGGAGGCTGGCTCTGCAAATGTTAAATAAAATTTTGAATTAGTTGCCAACATTATAAGTTGAGAGCTATTTATTTAAAAACCCAGCTTCCTACCTTCTCTTGAAAATCATCAGAGGTCCTGGCAGTCCTGGTCCATGCTCCCTCCTGGCAGCTGAGAGCTGGAGCAGAGCCGCTGTCGACATCTGCTTTCCAGGTCACCACAGGCCTCAGTCCTCCCTGCTGCCTCCCAAAGCTGATCTGGAGTATCGTTATCCATTCCAATTGTCATCACTTGTGCCATCAGTTTTCTTCCAGAAAAGACAGTGAGGACTTTCTTAATCCAGGGCTCTTTCTTTATGACACTGGGAGTGAGCAAACTCTTTTTGTAAAGGAGCATGTGTTTTGGCTTTAGGGCCATGTGTTTTCTGTTGAAGCTCCTCAGCTCTACCCTTGTCTTGCGAAAGCAGCCATAAGAAGGATATCAATGAATGATCTTGGCTGTGCTCTAATTAGGCCACTTACAAAAATAGGACTTGGCTCATGGGCTGCCATTTGCCCACCGTGACTTACATACCGGCCTTGTCCCTGTGGTCATTTGGTTTGCAACCTTTCCTTTGGGCATTTTCTGCTCCTAATCGTGATTGATTTTAGCCTAGACCTGGTATTGCTACTGATAAGGTGCATGAAAATCTTTTTTGATATGCACTTTTGTCTGGCCTATATCTTAAACCTTAAAAAATCACCTTTAAGTGGCCCCAGTGTGAGGAGATGTGAATAGGCTCTGCTAAAGGCACGGTTGGGATGGAGTCTCATTCATAGGTGCTCTGGGTGAGAGAGGAACTGTCTCAGGGGCCTCATCTATGGAGGAAAACACATAATCACTGGCTTCATCACAACTTAATATAATCAAATGAAAGCTTATGGGATAAACGAGGGGGAAATTATACTGCTGCCTACCTACAGCCTTGAGATGGACATTGTCAAAGATAATTATTCTCTTGAAACTTACTAATGCTTTGTCCCCTAACATTGCTTTATGTGGATCTACTTTGTAAGCTTCTTGGGGAGAATGAGATGCTAAATGTAAAGTAGGATCTCTAACCTACTTGCCTTCTAAAAGTATATGCGTTTATGTAATAAGATCATGTAATAAGACCAAGGAGACACATATAATAGCACCACTAAAATAGAAAAGGAAAATGAAACACCATTGAGAAGGAAGCAAATGTGTAATTGAACATGTAGATTTGGCTTTCACCTTTTGGCCGAATGGACAAATTAAGATGGCTGAGGTAGAAGGAGGGTCTCTGGAGAACTAGATAATCATCACAGATACAAGTTGTTTTACACTGAGTTCTTACTGCCACCTTTGCAATAAGAGCACGAAAGCACTGCTGGTGTGATGCGGCAAACATTCGGCAAAATCCCTCTTTGTTAGGGGCGCCTCACGGGGGGAACCAAACAACTTCCAACACACAAAGGGGAGAGGTGCCCCCAGGAAGTGAGACTTGGGTGAAGTGCCCTTGGGGTCGGCCCCTGAGAAGACTGCCAGGGAGCTCTGTAGGGTGCATTGCACAGTTCTCTGAAGATATTAATCAATAATATCCTCATAATTATAGTAATAGCCCCCATTTATCAGATGCTTTCAGGCATAGAATTTAATTATAAGGAAGGCATCATCCCATCAGAAAGTGAGAAATTAGTGACTTGCTAATGACACCCTGTCTGTAAACGGCAGAGCTAGACTTAGAGCCATGTGTCTGTCTGCAGAGCCTGTTCTCACCACTGAGCGATTCTTATCCCTGTCTGCATATTGACCACCTATTAGAAGTAAGGGTGCCCCTACTGGAGTGCTGTGCAAAAGAAATGTGCTGGGAGCCCCCAGTGCCAGTTGCACCTGTGTGTAATTTTAGATCTTTGAAATAAGTCAGATGGAAAAAGCATGTGGGTTATAAAACTGAAAGCAACAAATGAACAAATAAGACAAACAAATAAAAACTCATAGGCATGGACATTATGGTGGTTACCAGAGGGAAGGGTGGTGTGTGTGTGTGGGGGGGGTGGGGTAGTAAAGAGTAAAAGGGGTCAAATATATGGCGACAGAAGGAGATCTGACTTGGGCGGTAAACAAACAATGCAACATACAGATGATGCATTACAGAATTATACATTTGAAACCTGTTTAATTTTATTAACCAATGTCATCCCAATAAATTTAATAAAATAAACAATAAACAGTTTTGGGATTATGAAAAATAAACTTTAAGTAGCCACATGAAAAAAGTCTAAAGAATCAGGTGTAATTAATTTTATTAATATAGTTTCTTTAACCCATGGTGTTCAAAATATCATACCATGTAATAAATACAAACATTATTCACGAAATATTTTACATTTTTTTCATAGTCTAAGTGAGCTTATAATTCATCTCGTTTTGACTTAGCCTCATTTCAGTGCTCAATAGACATATGTGGCTAGAGGCTACCAACTCAGACAGCACAGCTCTACAAATGGAAATGTGGGTTTGAGATGCTGAGATCTTACACTTTTAATTTCTAAGAGACCTAAGTCCAGTGAAGGAATTTTATCATTGTCATCATCATCATCATCACCCATCATCTCCCAAAGCTCCTATGTACACATGCCAGGCTGCAGGGTCTGGTGCCTATGACCAGTTTGCAGCCTTGAGTGTTCTCGTGTTCACATTGCAAATTGTTTTGTGTGTGTTTCAGGTGATCCAGGTCCTGCCAGCTTTGGGAGGAATGGCCGGGATGGTGAGCGAGGCCCTCCAGGGGTGGCAGGCATTCCTGGTGTGCCCGGTCCCCCAGGCCCTGCTGGCCCTCCTGGTTTCTGCGAGCCAGCCTCCTGCACCATGCAGGCTGGTCAGCGAGCCTTTAGCAAAGGGCCAGTCCAGTGAGAGGCTTAGTGCTGCATGGCTGTCTGCATAAACCACCCCTGGCAAAGGAGCTGGGAGGACAAACCCCACCCGAAGCTGGGGCAAGGGACGGCAGTGTATTACCTTCAACGTTATTGCAGAAGTCCTACTTGACAATCAGATTTAGATCGATGGTGCTATTCAATAAATCCTCTTTCCTTTCCCTCGGAGGAGAGACAGCAGAGTCATTGGTTAAAAACAAACAAGCAAAACCTCCCTTTGCATACATTTATAATCCTGTTCCCAGGATCTTGAACTTTAGTGTGCTATACATATGTGACATATTGTGGGCCACGGTGCCAATAAACAGAAACAACTGTTTGGTTTACCTCAGTTGCAGTAGTTATTTTCATTTGTAATGAGATGTTCTCAGATTACTGAGCAGCCATATAGAGGATTTGCAGACTAGTTATGAAGAAACCCCTCTGCAGTCAATAGAATGGGTGCCTAACATGCCCATCAGTGTGCTCTCTGGGGTGACAAGAAAGCGCTGTGCTGTGAGGAATGGTTTCTCCACGGCACATGTTGGTTTCCATGGTCAGCCTGAATTTTTGTGGAATTGTACTGTATCCCAAACCTGTTAACATTTTGAGCTCTTCTATGTGAAAGTAAAGAAGGACTTTTAATATCCTGTCATGCTCAAGATTTATTGATGAGATTATTTATTTTTAAGGTGTGAGGTAACATCTCTGGTTGTACCCAAGAAGAAATAAAAATGGTTTCTTAATCTCTTGCATGTTTTCTTGTAAATAATCATGTTCAATAAAAAGGAGTCACTGAACTTATTTAGAGGCATTAAAAATGTAAATTACTGCTATTTCTCTAAGTTTATGTTAGTGATTTTTTTGCACAGAAAAATTAAAAAGCCCTTACTGTTCCCTTGAAGGTGCTACCCAGTGACAGAAATCCATTGTATATGGGTATGTGGTGTAGGGCGGGCAGCTTCATAGAGCTTTTGGAAATTCTAATGAAAGCGATGGACCCAAACCCCGGAAAAATGCACAAATGCTTATGCACAAACATGTCTGCAGACTATTTCAGAGACTTGATCGACCCCTTAAGTCTAGCCTTGCACAGTCTCTTGCCTTCATTGCAATGGTTTGTTAGCTCCCGCCTAATCAGAACGTCACTGTTGCAAAATGTCTATTTCACAATTTTTCTTATACATTTTATAAAGGCAGCTCCGCTAAAGCACTGGATTCTTATCAATAAGCTAGGTATTGCCTGACCAACTCAAGCACTTGATTATCATTTACGTAATCACATTGGTTTGCTATTTTATCAACATCCACATAAATGATCGATGAGACTTAATGCATTCATTCTATGTCACAGTGCATACGAGTGACTTGTCCATGGGCCCAACACAGTGCACAAAATAGTCAATGCCTTCACTTAGTTTATGGAACTCAATTCTCTCAAGTCAAGAGGAATGGGCCCTAATAGGATTTTTTTCTTGTGTGTACGCTGTATACATTTAAAAATGTTAACCCTATTTATTTGGCCAAATCAATCATTGTGTAACCTGCCTTTGGGATTCTTTCACACTGCTTACAGCATCTATTCTGTACCTCCAGCATAGACTGTGCATAAGAAGAGAGACTTCAACTTGGCTCCATAGATCATGCTATTTACACCCACTGAGAAGGACATCATTCCTTTGTGTGGAGTAGATACATTTTGGAAATTGAGATATCTGTTCGAGCTACTTGAAATGATCTTTATATAAGTGGCAAACCTTCTCAGGGTCTGTGACATATAATCAAATAAATGCAAAGAAATTACCTTGTCTTTTCACCAAGTGGTTTTATTTTAACTGGAGTGACATAATTAAATACAATAAAGGAAAAATTAGATTACCAAATAAATATGTTTCTCAGTTCGGTAATATAATCTTCATAAGAAGAATATACTGCAATGTATTTTTTTATTTCCTTACAAATAAAGGTTTAGGTTGATTAAAAAAAAAGATTGGAGGCTATGTTAAGTTGAGAACAAAATGGAGAAGAAAATATATTTCTAATTTGTTACAAATTAAATATTCAAACTTCAGTTAAAAAAAAATAATTTCATAATAAAACAACAAAATTTCCTAAGAAAACAACAACAAAAAAACCCTCAAAAGAACAGTTCATTCAAAGGTTTTACAAACTTTATATATAAAAGGCTACCCACCAAGCTCCACAGACATCATAAGCAATATTGGAAACAACTACATACAAATAGATTAGGTAAAACTAGCAGATCCCCAGTGGTGGGAACAATCCATGTTAAACTCAGTTAAGTGAAATAGTTTACAGAAGCAGTAAATACTTGACTGAGAAATTGCAAAGAAAACCGTCCAGCAATGCCTCTCTGTGAAAGAGTTGATAAATATTGAATTAGACCAAATATCTTTCTGTAGCAAAACAGAAATCTTCAAAACCTCTCAGATATTTTTTAAAAGTTGGATGAAGTGTCGCCTGGAGCACTTGCTGAGACAGGAACGTGTGACTAAAGTTGGTCAGAAACTGGCATGTTATTCGGGGCAACTGATTTTCGATTTTTTTCTAGCCAGGGCTTCTGTGGCATTTTCATCTCAAATCTCTGACAGTTTGGGTAAGAACTATAGAAATCACTTCCCAGTCTGACTGAACACATAACCTCACTGGCATGGTTTGGCATAACTGACCTCTGTCTACCAGAAGAGTATGATGAGTAGTCCTATCAGTTATGTAATTGACTTGGTTATCTACGGACACTTAATATTTCAACCTGCCTAAACACATATTGATATTCTTAAACATCATTAGTTAAGTCTGATTTATTTATTTGCAATCTGAAATAAGCTTAATGTAAATCCCTACTTCAGAAGATCACCTCTTACTGTATTATTTAATTTTGGGCTATTATGGTGTCTCTGACTTACAATAATCTTGGAATAAACCAATATAAGGGGAAGGACACTAGAGATATATAAAATCATACCAAATGTCAAGGGAATTGCTTTTAGACATGTCCTAGAAGCTAAAGTAAAAGTGAAAAAGCAATAATAAGAACAATAATACTAGTGAACTAGTAGTTTTTCTGTTTACAAATGGGCAATGGATATAAATGATTTTGAATATATATATTTTAAAAAAGAATATTTGTGCTCAATAAATATAGTTCAAGTCCTTTCTTTTCATAGAATAAAATAAATAAATTTCAGTTGCGTACTTCATCCTTTTTAGTTAGCTTGTGCTCTAGGACATGGCAGTATTAAGTCCATATGGCTCAGTAAACATTAAGTCAAAAGTGGTGACAATACAAATGTATGACTATGAATACACATGCTCAAATGCTCTTTAAATGATTAAGTAGAGGAAGTGCACCATATTCATTAGATTATCAGAAAGTGGATGCTGACCGCTTTATGTTTAGTCTTAATAATATTACTATTAATAGTCTTAATAAATGACAATCCATGCTAACTTTTCCTTCACATGCCTTCACATTTTGCTCTTGAAACAAGTTTTCTAAGAATAAGTAGAGAGAGAACAAATGAGAGAAATTGGCTCCAAAGAAGTAACTTTCTTTTTGAGATTCATTTGAATTTGTTTTTGCCCTCCAAGTTGAAATTTTGTGTGTGAAAAGGCTTAAGAATATTTCGGAGAGAGCTCCTGGTTGGTTTTCTACATGGAAGGGGACCTGAAGATGAGAATAGTGTCAGCAATTTATAAGTAAACATGTAAACCTACTGACATGTTTTAATGTAATTAGTTTCTGTTAAGGAAACATGCTGAGTATTAACTTCTTATTGCCTGTTATCACTAATGATGATGTTTATGAGTAAGTTACTAGTAATTGTGATGTTCCTTATCTTGCACCGGCCCCTCTACACCAAGGAGTCCCGAGTGACTTTAGTGAGATCACTCTGTGGGACAGAAGTTGCAAAGGCCTGCCTGCTCTCTGACTTTTGCTTCTGCTTCTAATTCTCATCTCAATCATTAGACCAAACCTTTATGAGCTACCATGGAGATGAATTTATACATGTAAGTAGCATGAACTAAGCATTGATTCGTGTGACAAACAAAACTATAACGACCAGCACAGTATAAACAAGAACTCTGCAACAGACCAATTGACAGGTATCTTGGCACCTGTGTGGCTCATGCTTGGTATGGGAGTGCTCTCGGGACATTCCTGTCATTGCGGCCTAACAATGCAACTCAAGTGTGGCTCTTTGGCCACAAGAGGTGGTGACGAGTAGACATGGTGTTGATAACTGCACCTCAGAATTCCTGGATTTAGGGTCAAATTCTTTATTGCTGAGATAAGCGACAAGCTCATTATGCATCATGAGTATATTTAGGAATCAAGGTCTCAAAGCATTATATCCACGTGAAACTTAGAATAAAATGAGTGCCATTCCACTTAACATGAGTATGTTGAATTCAACCTTAAACAGTTTGATGAGGTAAGAGAGAGAACAAACAAAATGGGAAAATGTTATTTTTGGCACAATTAGTTCTAAAATATGCCATAAAACAATCTGAACTTAAATACAATAATACACTGACAAGTATTTAACCCTAAAATATACGTTAAATAATACAGCAAAATAAAAAGTTGTAATCACCATCTTTACACCCACAAGCTTATTATAGTCAAACAATTGGCAACCCTTTTGACAAAATTACATCTTACTGACCTACCCCCTAAGTTCAGTGAAGTCTCCTATTTTACTGGTAGTACTGACTTTTGACAAATTCATGAAGTTAAGTAGCTAACTCCTTGAGTTGTACCACTCACTATGGGACCTGAACATGAATTTTTTTTTTTCCCAATGAGATTTTTCTTAGACTTGGCTTTGGTTTTATAAGCCTTCCTAATCTTTGAGGTAAATTTTTGCTGTTCTGGGTCTGTTTGTCTGAATGAGTTTTCTCTGTGTTCATCTTGTTCTTTATTCAGTTTAACTAAAGTGACCAGATATTCTGGCATGATTTTGTTGAGAAAAATGTTAGGGTACACCACACAATGAAAATGAAGACACCCATTTGTCTTGTTTCTTGAGACTCCTACTGGTTAAATGAATTTAATGTAATTAATACTACGTATACCAGCCAACTAATAAATAAATATAATTCAAAGGCTAAGTCACTTTGAAGTATCCAGGCATAAAACATACAAATTCAATTCTTTTCTGCATCTCCTCCTCTTAGAAGTCTGTGTAATCTCTGAGAGGAAGTCATATAAAAAGGGGGTACGTTCCTCAACACTAGAATGTTAAGAAAGAACATTGGGAAACAATAACAATACACACTGTGTCTTAAGAAGGTGAACATGAACAAATATGAAAAATAACTTAAGAACAAGAGCAATGAGCAAATCTACAAAACTTCTATGAGAATTCATTGAAAAACTTAAGCATATAACAATCTAGAAATTCTCAGTCTCAGGATAATATTACCAATGTTAGGAAAAATTAAAATGGTATTTTGAAAAATGGTGTTCCTTATTTTACTTTTGTAAATAGTGATATCGTTCTAGAAAAACAAAAATATTATACAAATCTAATTGTAAAATTTTAAGTACCTTAAATAATATGAAGATTTAGACAGTGTGCAATTTTATAAATGGTCAACATCTTGTATTAAGCTAAATGCGTTTTGCTTGTCTGTCAAAAGCGAGTATATATCCTGTATAAAAGGTAGGATGACTTCTTAGGTGTTTTCATGTTAATCACTAAAATATGAGGGTAGTGTACAAACAAAAGTTACAAATAGTAAATCTTCAAGTTAACTAAGGTATATAAATCCACTGAAGAAATAAAATTGAAAGAGCTAACAAATCAAAGGTTATTTTGTCTGCTTCAAAGAGATACTTACAATGAGAAAATATATAAATTAACAAAAAAATTAATAAAACACATGTTAACAAGAAATTATTTACAAAAGTAAAAAGAAAAGTGCAAAGGCAAAGGTCTGATTTAGTTGTTGTCCACTAAATGGTTTCTACCCTTGTATTTCTGCAAGTCTGTTCAGTTACGATACAAATTGCTTTAAAACACCATCTTGTGGACAAAAGGAGGTATATCACAGGTTCTCAACAGATGTGAGAGACTGCAGAAAGGCTAAATCTTATTTAACTCCTAAAACATACTCAAAAAATTATTTTAAAATCTAAACATCAAATAACAATTATAGAGAACATATGTTAAGATAATTATTTAAGCTCCATAATATAAGTCACTAAAATTTTAAAGTTTCAACAATGTCATGAAATATAGAAATAAGCATATGGATTAGAATAATTAACTAAATTAATTTGATCACAAGATGACAAATTTCAAAGGTTAAGACTGCCTGTGTTTCTTTTATGCTTAGGGAAAAAAGGTTAATGTCTTCAGTAGGAAAGAACAATGAACAAACTCATGAATGATTCTTCCTTTTTTCTTTAAATTACAAAGGCCATAAATATTAATTGACATCATAACTTGTTTTTTACATAGAAAGGTTTCTATTTGAAGTGTTAATTTATCTTGGTATAAAATGTTTGACTGGAATTTAAAATATGTATGTAGGGCAAACACAAATTTAATTATTAATTATCCTCATGGCCTATAATTACTTTGTATTTCAACATTTATGTTGTTTGGAGTCCAAACAAGAGATAAATTAGGAAATTTGATAATTCTTCTTCCCTGCTGTGGACATTACTGACATCTATGTGAAAGTAAACAAATATTTTGGAATGGAGTAAAATGATACAAGAGAGTTGGCAACCACCAAGTTATTTAGGAGAGAATTTTCCACCCTACTTTGGGGCCTAAATTATCCATTTTTTTTATTAAAAAAATTAGGCAAATGCCAAATATTCACTTTATCTGGTGTTTATATTAGCTGGACCCAGCCTTGGGTATCATTTGTCCAGAGATGAGGCAGGAACAAGTGTTGGAAGGTAAGTAATGCAGTAGGGTGAGAAAGGCTCATCCCATGGGAACACAGCCCTGTTTCTATGGTTTTGCCAAAGTACATTTAGTCATATGTGTCAGTTATAAAAAATGAGCTTGACAGCTCTGCTTTGTAATACACATCATATACCATTACATACCCCCATACTTAAATCATCTGAATAGATACAAATTCTTGAGACAGGAATAAACCAGCCCAGTATTAATGGAATTTAGAAAAAAAAGAAGGTTCCTAAATATGCAATTCGTAAGAAAGGATGCATGACATAGTCTGTGGAATTAAAATGAACAGAAGTTATGAAACAAGGAAATGAATCGAGTCTTTTGATGTAGATGAACGGATCAATTCAAAGAAAACAAAGGAAAATACATTGATCACCATCAGCAAAAAAGTTCATGAAAACATTAAAATGCTAAAATAAATACTTCTGGATTAGTAAAGAGGTATAAGGATAAACAACCTATTAATATGAAAAAATAATTTCTGAAAACAAAATATTTAGCTTCATGACAAATTCAAATAAATTAATGAATGGCAGATGAGCTGTAAGCTTTCAGAAAAGTCAACAAATTAAAAGCTCAAGATATACACATAGCACCAGATTTAGATCTTTGTATATATTTTTGGGATAAATTATCATTATACTAAAAAATGCATATGTATATTCCAATTATATAATTTTAAAACACAGCACCATTGTAAGTATTGCACAAGAAAGAGAATAAAGAACAAAATCAATTTAAAGTTAAAACCACTTGAAATAAATAAAATAACCTTGGAAAAAATAAATAAACTTGGAATTGAAATATACAACATAATTCAATATGAAATAACCAAAAGGTTGTATGTATGCACAACCATGTAGATATCCCTGACCAGCAGTTTATAAATCTACAATGAAAATCAGTTCAACTCATGGGTGCATTTGAACAAGGCCTGTCTTAATCTAGGCACGCTCCCAACGCAACTCTGTTCACAGCTTTTCCAATTTCAGTGGGTTTGCCTTTCTAAACTCATTTTTCAATTAGCAGCTGAAAGCTATCATCCCAGCCTGATTTGGCTAAGCTGGAATCGGCCCTGTTTCTTGAAGAGGTGAGACCTCCTGGTTTCTGTGACAGGAGGGCTGTGGGCAGCAAGCTCTCAGCATCGGTGGGACCCAATACTTAGATTTCAGCAACATCCTCATGCTCAACGTTCTAGAAAATGAGTTGCTTTCAACCCACAGTCTCTCAAAATAATGTATAGTTAGGCAATACAAATATCATTTAGTGATGTGGTTGGCGATCACTGCATTTTCGTTTCCTGCCAGAAGACATAGTCTTTTGCAGCCCCTGTTCCCCCTGCAGTGAGTGTTAACTCTTTGGTCTGAGCACTAGTTGTATCCCCAGTCCCATGGCTTTTTGTCGCTGCCTGTACCTCTTGCTGCAGCTTTTAGGGAAAACAGCTTTCTGGAGAAACATGATTCTCCCTAAGAGCTTCTGGGCTTCACCTTGTCCATGCGCATCTGTCACACCACAGGGAAGGGGTTTCTGTTCCAGCCGCTACTCATCGTGTCCTTTGTTCTGATGGCTGGGTCTCCTCCTACAGTCTGAGAGTGATGAGGCCAGAAGGATGATGGATACAGGGGTCCAAAGTTCTTGCCAGTACCAAAGACAGCCTGGTGCCTTCACCACCGAAGACCTCTTAGGGGAAACAGCTTTCTGTTTCCCAACGGAGAAACTCAGCAAAGGGACTACAGTGCTAGGCTTTTCTTGTGGAACTCACACACAATTGGACTTCATTTCTTCCTTTTCATGCCATACATATTCATGCCGGCTTTGAATTTGGCTCATTATACAGAATTAAGAAAATCATTTCAATACTTGGCTATGTTGGGTTTTTTGGGCTCCCTGATAAAACAGCCTCCTGGTAACCCCTCAAAAATATAAGTTATAAAGTGAAACTCTTATTGCCTATCTATGTCTCTGCATAAGTAGGATGGATGTAGGATGGTAGAAGAATTCTTAAGCTATAAAAAGTAGTCAAAAAACATTCAGCAGGAGCAATGCACTATATCAAAAAGATGACATTTTTAGCAATGACAGCAAATTTAACCACCAAGAAAACCTCAATATAACTCTGAAACTTTAAAATTCAGAAGTCAAAGGCCAAATACAAGTTGATGAGACTACAAAATGTACCTCACCATCAGTCTACTAAATCATAAAATGTAATTTTCTCTTGAAGAAGAGCTAATGATAAGATTTGCTTATGTATTTCAAGAAAACCCTGAATAAAAATCAGTAATGCTGAAGCAAAACATATGGAATGAATTTGGGAAAAAGTCTAAAAATGCTGATATCGCAATTGCTATAGGAATAGGATTCAAATTGTTGCTTTTAATGTCTGCCTACACCAAAAAAAAGCCACCCACATATCATGAGGGTTTGACTGTATTAAGATAGCTCAACAGCAAGGGGATATCACCCCAAATCAAGTCCTCCTCACGTGTGCTTATTTCCCACCTGTCCGCTGACGGGCATGAGATACAGGATAGAGGCAATCTTCTGGGTTACATCTTCCATTAGGTCCTGGGGGTCCCTGGGGACCTGGGGCACCCGGTGAGCCTGGCAAACTCGGAGCTAATGAAATAAAAGACCCCATCAGAATGCAGATCACGTATGGCTCTTTCTTCCTCACTCCAACCAACATTATTCAACCTCTCCTGTAGCAACACATAAGGGCATAGGGGAAAAGGCATGGCTCCTTATTTTAGAAGCTTGCTTGTGTTGTGCAGATAAATATCACTATTACCTGAAGTCCCAGGGAGACCTGGACTCCCTGGAAGCCCAATTCCAGGTTCCCCTCTTTCTCCTTTCTGTCCTCGGTAGCCTAAGGGAGAGATATATAAAAAGAGAGACACAGAAGTAAGAGCATTCTATGGCAGCACAGTACAAATAAAAGCCATGTTTCTAGTCTAGAGTATTTCTGTAATTTGTCCACTTAACATAGAGCTAATATACTACTTTAACTGTCTGTTTTGCATTAACCACATATCAAACTTACATACCAAACAGATTAGATGCAATGAGGAGCTTAGAAATATGCAACTGCTGGCATAAAAAGTATAAGTAGTCAAATGTTTGATAGTGAGACTTTGGGTACTGAAAATGATACCTAAGTAACTGAAATCAATCATTCCAATCTTCCGTCAAATAGCTACGACAAGGTGTGTGAGTGTCTTCAATAGGAATTCTGACTGGAGGGTAGGTTCAGGCTAAATATAAATATACTGAGAGTTCTGCTTACTATAAGGACAAACTAATATGACAGCAAGAAGCTGGACCTTAGTCTAAGAATTAAAGGGAATGAAAGGAACAAAAACTCATCATTTTAGTAAATGACAGTAAGAGCGTGAATATATGCGAATTCACCCATCTCGGAGTCAGGAGAGGACAAAATCGCAGGATTTGGTTCAAATGACTGTCTGTAGCAACATGATATCCTTTCTAGTTACGTTAAAACAGCAACCTCCTGTTTAACATGGCAGTTCGTAACTCCAAAGAGGAGGAACTTCAGCAGTTGCAGAATGCAAGGGAAGACTGAGGGATCCTTCTAAACTCACTTCATCAATTTAAGATACTTTAACCAAAATAAATTAGGCCTAGGATCTCTGTACATTTTAAGACAAAATCATTCTTGTTACTGAATATGCTTATTGTTACCTCAGGTAGAAAGGTACAGAGCAATTTGTGCCTCTTATCCCTGCTTTAAGAAAGCATAAAACATTTCAATCTGGGTTTTATATAATGTCTTCATCCATGTAAGACATTGAAGAGAAGGGTCTGTGGCTATAAGTTTCACAGTGATGGTAAGTAGAGTTTTAATTTCCAACTTTCTCATACTTAAACCATGGCTCCTGGTCCTGAAGGAACAGAGTGGTCATGCAGAATCATGTGGACACACAGCAAGGCTAATAGTTAGGACAGTATCTCAGTAGGAAACAATAGGTCCTAACTCAGTTGTGCCTGTCCATAAAGGTGGTTATTACAGCTGAACATGATAGGAGGAGAACATTTAATGTTCTCTATGAACAGTATATAGGAAAGATTATTTCCCATTATTGCTCAGGATTAGACATCAGTTTGGGAGCAACAGTCTTGACTTGACCATACAGTGTATACATTATTATCCAAATAATGTTAGTAATATAATCACCACATCGTTATTTCTTGGTTTTGGAGGTGTGACCTGACCATAAATGTGAAAATATTCAAAAAAAGGATTACATTCATGATATATTTTGAGGTGCATACTAGAAATATACCCAATGGGCAATCTTCACACATTTATATCTGAAAACTATGTTATAGACACTCAATACAACCCTAGATCCTAGAGAGAGCAATGGCTTGAACATGTGGCCCAGTACCCCAAATTGATACATATTCAACTTAAAAATATTCCCAGGATTTCTTGTATATAAGTGACTTTCATTTAGTACATGTAAACAACAAGAAACGATGTTTGTACTTGTGGTCATTTTGAAAGCACCCTTTCAAATGCATTATTTAAACTTTCCTGCAGTAAAATAATATTTCATGCCTGAGGTATATTTGATAGTTCAACCTAGGTTTTACTGTTATAGAAATATTGTAAAGTTGACCCTCAAGCTACATCAGTAGGTGCTTAAGATCATAGGCTAAAAAAAATGAGGAAGAAAAAAATATGACTAAAGATATACAAACTTTTGATTAACAAGAGAATTAACAAGATTGTAACACAATTTCAAATGATGAATATTTCTGTTAAATTCTATATATTTAAATTCAGTTTTCAGATTTTAACTAAGGCAAAAATATATTATTCCACATGAATTTGGTGAACATGGTATCACAAAACAAGAGTTAATAATTTGTATATTTGTATAAGAGGGTGACATATACACTTCTCCTATCAAATGTACTAATTTATTTGTACAAATCTCTCAGTTCTTTGGTTAATAACAACCTACTATTAATAGACGAAGCTGTTGAATTGCACAAGGTCCCAAACTCATCATGGATGAAGGCTGCCATAAAGTTATAGGGTCTTATTTTATAATTGCTTCACAACAAAGTTTCAGATTAGAATACTAATAAAGTCAATAACAGCTTTCTTACTTTTTAGAATTAAGCTTTTCATCCACTTAAGGTAGGCCTCCCCTGAAATTTGGAAAAGACTAAAAGGTGGGTCTATTTGCAAATGGACATGTATTTTCATGGCCTGGAAGTATGCAGGGTGACAGTCTGACATCACTGTAGCTTATGTAAGAAAACAGAAATCCAACAACAGCAGTGTCCTAATCTAAAGCACCTAGAGGTATTAAGTGCTGCTGTAGTTTTTCAGGTGATAGACTTCACTTATTTCCAGTAGGGAGAATTCCATCTTAATGCCAGGGATATTCTTCCAAAGTTATAAATCTGTGCATCTATACACCCACTGGGCAAATGAGACCAGTAAGGGAGTGTTACTGGCATTTCTCCATGTGGGGACCTGCCTCAAGCTTTATACGTTGTTCGGCCTCCCTGGTTTCTTCTGCTAATGGACCACAGCGCCCTTCCGTCATTTTGACACGCACATGCCTCCCATTACTTAAGCTCCCTACTGCTGACAAATTCTAAAGGTCAAATCTATATCCGTCACATGAACTACTCTACGGGCCACTGGCTTACAAATAACAGCAAGTTTTCTTCCTATAAACCAATAACAGGTAAACTTCGAAAGTTTAAAAGCAAGAGAAATCATTCCCAATAGTGTCTTTTCAAAACTGATGGAGGTTATGTGAAATGGCTGGACCTGTTTTCTCCTGACCCCACATCCACACAGTGGGGGGGGGGGCTTGGTGGGGGGACCAGTGGGGTTGTTTCTCCTGAGTGGACAGGGCTTTCAACTGTGGCATCTGTTCGTCCCGGTTTTCACAGAGATGGAGAAATAACTGTGCTTTGGAAAAAGTTGAAATGAAGTTCTTTCTCTTAAACTCGTTCAAGAGGCTAAGGTCTGTTAGGAAAATGCGCCTCTCTTGCTTACACAGGAGAAGCCAGCTGGATGGAGGCTTCTTTGATCCTAACGTGGCACAATCTTGCTCATCCCAGGCAGGACAAATGAGGAGGCCCCGCGCTGCAGACTGAGGTGGGAACGCACACCAAGGAAGGTGCTCTCGGTGGGCATCGGGAAGGCAACAATCAGAAACCCACGGGATGGTTAAAATATAAGACCGTTTGGAAATGCGTCTGAATTTTAAAAAGATGCCAACAATCATCCACTTGGAGAATTTAGAAAAAATGTAAATGAGGTGACCCAACTTGAATCAGAATGATTCACTATTTTCACTGAGAGATCAGGGGGCTTCAGGAGGGTCCCCAGTTTCCATGATCACAAGCTCGGCAGGAGCAGTACCTCCCTTTTCCAAGTTGGATCACGTGCTTCTAATACTCTCCTATGGATTTTCTCCTTGCTTTTTACATATTTACTGCTTTTCAAAATAAGCACAGGAAACGAAAGAGACAGACCGTGTCCTTCCCTACACATCTATAATAATAAAAGCGTAATATGCTAATTAGACCGGATGCCCTTCCGGAGGAAGCTAGGGCTGCCAGGGAAGCCTGGGTCCCAGGTGCCAGAGGGAAGCTGGGGGACAGAAGGCCTACTCTTGCACAAATTTCCTGCATCGGGCCTCTAGTAGTAATATAATAAGGGACTCATTCTATAGTGCATATTTCAAACCAAATCACTTTATTTCAAATGAAAATGGATTTATTTTCTGAAAAAAACACTGAAAAGCTAATTCTTTCAGAAATTCCAGAAGAGCCACCATCAAACAGAATTCATAACTGGGCAGACACACTGCTGCTCGGCGCCCACATTTCCTTTTCCTCTCTGGGCTGCGTCCTCACTTCAACCTTGTCTCAAACTCAGCCATGCCGTGTGTTAAGAGGACAAACTTAGCCAGCAGCACCTGAGGTTTACATGGTCACTAGGGTAGCAGTTTTACATGCACTTTTTCCTTTCCTTTTTGAGAAAACTTTACATTGAGTGGAGCAAAGCTTTGAAGTTACATGTATAACTTCATCTTCTGAGCACTTCATTCTATTTGTCTACCAGAGAGTAGCACTTCAATTCCTTGTGAACTCCTGGGAAGGCATCAAAAACCAAGCAGTAGCCCCTTGGTTTCCTTTTTCCAGTCAGGGTTTTCTGTGGCTTTATTTTTTTTAAAATTAATTAATTAATTTATTTTTAGTTAATCCTCATCTGAGGATATTTTAGGGAGAGTGGAAGAGAGAGAAAGACAAGAGAGAAACATCGATGTGAGAGAAACACATCGATTGATTGCCTCCTGCATGGGTTTGGGTTGGGGAGGAACCTGCAACTAAGGTATGTGCCCTTGACCGGAATAGAACCCAGGATGCTTTGGTCTGCAGGTTGATGCTCTATCCACTGAGCCAAACTGGCTAGGGCTTCTCTGTGACTTTAGAGAGAATTATCAGTATAGCTTGATGATAGGCAAATATTCCTTCAGAAATGAATCCCATAGTTTGCAAGTTTTATTTTTCTGCTGCATTTCTGGCATTTAATAAGTATTGCAAATGAGATATCAGGTAAACCCTGGGAAGTCACCAAGCTGAATTATACTCAAGACATGTCTATTGTCAAAAACCATCAGATGAGACCAAAGTTTTATCAACTTCACTAAACCTCAGTTTAAAAAAAAATGAAAATCATTTGGGCAAGGCTTTCAAATTCAAGAATTGCATCCAAAACGTATATCAGGAGTGGAAGCAGGCTGTAAGATCTCCTCAGCAGAACTGCAGGTAGAACCCATAAAAATCCATCACAAAAGGGAAGGTAAATCACATGGTGAATGGAAGTCTGGTTTCCAAAAGTTTTGCTGACACTGTGGACTTAGCCTTGCCTTTGAGATCCTTCCAGATGGGCCTCCCCTACACGGGAAGGGAGCCTGGTGACAGGTGCTGTGTGGACAGGTGACTCCAGTTCCAGAACGGTTCTCCTCGATTCCTGACTTTCCACTGTCCTTGTCCTCTTAGACTGCCACTGTTTGAGGCATCTGCCCAAGGCTTTTCTCCTACAAGTGTGAACAGTCCACACTCTTCAGGTCTTTTGAGGCATCATGCATCTTCAGATGGGCTTTCAAGCTCTTTGTTCCAGTCTCATAAATTCTAACTTCAGAACAGACCCAACTAGCGAAAGATAATAATTAACCACCCTCTAGACAACCGTGTACACACAGAAGGCTGCATCTGATTCTACACTTTTCCTCTGACTACCTGCCAAACCTCTCTATTAACTAAGGGAAAGATAGAATGTACTCCAGGTAACTACAGTGATTTTACTATTGTTGTTTTACACTGGGCTCATGAAGCCAGAAGCCTTGTCACTCTGGACTGTAACTTAGGACCCTAACAAACCCTGCAGTTAGGGACAGTTCTTGCTCTTTTCATTGAGAGAGGGCATGTCAATCTCCTTGGGGCACTTCCTACTGAAAATGAGGCTTGATGTTACAGAGGAGCAGTAGGAAGGAAAGTGAACTAGTGGATGAAAAGTAATTCTCTGCATATATGGTATTGTGGACTATATCCCTAGGTAATTCTGTTGTGAGCTTTCTCTTTTCTCCTAAACAAACTTTTGATTATTTAACAAGGAGAGTGCTTGAGCTCCTCCATGGTAACACATGCAATATAGTTTTCCTGGTCTTATCTTTCATGGTACATACCCATTGGATTTATTGTTTTCTTGTCGGAGTTATGAATCTTCTAAACCAGGGCCTATGTGGCCCCTTGCCTGATCGCTAACGTAATTCTAGAAAATGGCCTTCCCAGATCAATCTGGTTGAGTTACATCCAAGATCTGGTCTGTCAATTTTTTGCCAATTTAAGAAAACTCTTGCTTTAAAATTTTTAGAAACCCTAAAAGAAATTCTTTAAAATTCAAAGTTACCATCCACAAGCTCTATTAGAGGGAGAAGGATTCTAAATTTTTTCAAAAATTATTCTGGCCCCAAATCACTACTTATAGTAGTAGCTTTTTTCCCCTCAGTTTAAGATAGTAAGATGATGATTCTTGTTGTCTACATACATCAACAGGGTGGCAAAAACAACTCTGAGATTCCCAGATAATAATCTATACTAATAAAAGAGCAATATGCTAATTAGACCGGGTCGACTGACATCTTCCAGTTGTCCAGTCCTCCTTCCAGACAAAGCCACAATGGTGTGGGCCAAGGCAGAGGCGGTTAGGGGCAATCAGGCCAGCAGGGGAGGGCGGTTAGGGGTGATTAGGCTGGCAGGCAGAGGGGTTAGGGTTGATCAGGCAGGCAGGCAGAGTGTTTAGGGGCAATTAGGCAGGCAGGCTGGTGAGTGGTTAGGAGCCAGCGGTCCTGGATTGCGAGAGGGATGTCCAACTGCTGGTTTAGGGATCAGGCCTAAACCAGCAGTCAGACATCCCCTGAGGGGTCCCAGATTGAAGAGGGTGCAGGCCAGCCTGAAGGGACCCCCTCAATGCACAAATTTTGTGTACCGGGCCTCTAGTGATATATAAACACCTGTTATTACTGTTATTAGCACAACAAATATTAATTTGAAGAAGTAATAGTTAAAAATCTATTTCTAGAATATCAAATATTAACAAGATATTATATATGAAATCATTTTATATATACATATATATTGAATATATATATATATATATATATTGCCTAACTGTGATTAGCATGTTATAAATAGTGAGCATTAAAGAACTGGTAAACAAATATTATACCCGATGACTTACCTTGAGGTCCAGGGTCTCCTGGTGGCCCAGGTAACCCATCCTTTCCTGGTGGCCCAGGCCTCCCGTGAGCTTGAGCAGCCAACATTGCCGCTGGTAGCTTGAGTTGGGAGAGGAAAACAGCCATCCTCTCTGCATTTGTGAAAGGAAAAATAATACGTCATGCTATAAGAATACTTTTAGGTAAAAAAATGCCAAATATTTTTTACATGAAAGTCAATGAAAAAAAGATTTGGCTTTCAATTTAAGAACATCTAATTTACCAAATGGTCTGATCGCTGAGAGAGGTTTTTGATTGGTCAAATAAAATGGATTGCACAAAGTTCTTTGAATATAGATGAGGACCAGCTGTGCTGATCACAGGATCTGAGAGTGTTTGGTGCTTCAGAGATACAGCCGATCTAGTGGACAGAACAATAACGTAGAATCTAACTAACCTCTGGCAATGACTTGTGGAGAGAATTTAGGTTCATATTAAAAAATAGTTTTAAATAAATCTAAGCTACTTTCCAACAATCTTGTGAATGTGCAGTGATTTAAAATAGGTTTACAAATTCTTTGACATGCCCTTCCAAATAGAATCAGGTGAAGTCTAATTCCTCCATTCTCCAGTGTGGCCTGGAACTTACTTTTCATTTCTAATAAGTAGAAAAAAGCAGAATTGACAGTGTGTAACAAGGGAGACTAAGTCACCCAAGGCACTGAAGACACTCAAGATTTCTGTGGAGAGACCCACATGGGGACGAAGGAAGCCACCTGCCAGCAGCCATGTAAGTACACCTGAAAGTGGGTCTTCCAGCCCATCAATCTTTTGGATGACTTCCACTCTGCCTCACATCCTGACTGACTTTGTTGTAGACAGAACCACACAACTAAGCAACCTTTCAAGTCTCTGACCCACAGAAAATGTGAGATAATAAAATTTTTTAAGCCACTGAAGTTTTGAGTTTTTTTTTTTAAAATACTCATCAGAGGATACGTTTTATTGATTTTAGAGGGAGAAAAAGAGAGAGACATCGATGTGAGAGAGAAACATTGATTAGCTGCCTCTTGTATGTGCCCCAACCAGGGATCAAACCTGCAACCTAGGTATGTGCCCTGACTGGGATTCGAACCTGCAGCCTTTCAGTGTACTGGACGATGTTCCAACCAACTGAGGCAAACCAGCCAGGGCTTGAGTTATTTTCTTATGCAGCAATAGATAACACATGTAGTATTTGAAACTTTATATCCTTGAATGAAACTACATTATTAATAACAGATAGAACACATTTGTAATTAATATATAGTTATAATTTTGCAAATCTATACATTGAATAGTTATATCTTTAGTATATTAAATTATAAACTGGGTATTTTATAAACAAATATGAAATTCAATGATTATAGCTTGAAACTTTGCAAACTGTTGTTTTTGAATTTAAAAGATATATATATATTAATAAATATATGTGCATTTCAGTATAATTTTTCTTAATTTAAGACATATCTCATTGAATACCTTCAATGTCTAAGTGCAAGTATTCACAGTACTAATTTTTCCTCTCTCATGTATGAATTAAGTTTACAAGTAATTTGCTTGGGGTGGTTTTTAATATTTTCAGTAAAACAGAGAAAATTTTAGAATAATTGCTTCTAGCTGTAAATTATCTAGCTTTAAGCTATGCTCAGAAATAGCCATTTAAGTATAAGGTAATGACTTCTTCAGAACCCTACTTTAATGCTCTATTATGTAAAATAGCATGTTCCTGAGCCTCTAAATAAATTGTAAAGACCTGTATTTTTTATTGCCTTTCCTCTGTTTTCAGCGATTTTTCATCAATGAAACTGTTTTTGGCTATGCTTTCTAATGAGGCAGGAAATTGAAGAGTTCAGACAGGAGCTTGCACAAGCCAAACTCACATATTCCACCTGCCAAGGCAAACCCGTGGCAATCACTCTAACAAACAAGACCGATGGTTTGCCTTCCTTGGAGAAGGAGTTCAGCAATGCAATGCAGACATTCATATAAAGTAATGAGAAATTACCTACATGAAGAAGGGACACTCAGATGTCATCTAGCCCACGTTTATCTTCTATTTCACAGATAGAATTTGTAAATATTTTCAAAGAGAGAAATTCATCTTTTCCTCCTAACGCTCATTCAAATGTTTAACCGCCCATTTTCTTGGTACAGCTTCAACTTATTTTCTTTTGCTGCTCCATAATGGAAACAGAGGGTAGCTAATGAGTATTTCTCTTAGGAAATCAGTCACATACTCAAAAATAGTGTTACCTCTTAGCCTTCAGCTTAAACAACTTTTACTCGTAGGCTTGGTAATCTGTTTTGTAAATCACTTTTTGGCTCCCCCATCCCAGGGCTTTTCCATACATCGCTTAAATGTGGAAACCAAAACTAGATGCAGTTCTCTCCCGAGAGGCAAACATATCAACAGAGTAATTTCCTCTCATATTGTAGTAATTAACTTCTGATTTCATTTTAACTGCAAATTCAATAGCATTGTTTAATGAATTCATATTCATTTCGTGGTTCATCATCACCCAAAGGTTGTTCCTGCCGCACTTAACTCTGGCCTAGTCCTTTGCCACCTTTATCAACTTGTTGCTTTGAAATGTTATTGTGGGTAAAGATGGTGGGTTGAACACATGCCTCTGTTTTAACTCTTTCCTGAATCCCTGAAAAACAGGTAAGATCTTTTTAAAGGCATAAAACCAGAGGAATAGAGAGACTGTGAAAGGAGAGAGTATAACAAAATGTTGGAAACTGAGAACCAGAAAGAGGGGAATTGGCAGTGCATCTGGAAATGGGGGTAATGGATGGAGCTAAAATAAGGAGAATTGGTTCAAAGCCTGTTTAAGAAATAGTCAGAAATCTCTGTCTCTGCCCTACACTGCTGGGCTTGGCCCTGCCCAAGCCTAGCAAATGACTGAAGTTTATTATCTGAAAAGGCTAAACAGACTGTCTCTGCACTGGGGGCCACAGACTCCATCCACGGAGACGTGGGCTTTTCTTCTGAAAGCAAGGAGAATAAATGAGCATTTTCAGGTTCTGTGCTAACGCCCCAGCTCAGCTCCCAGACTTTGCTCCCCAAATGCTGGCAGCTGGGAGGAAATGGAAGTGTTTTCGTTGGGGGATCTGATCATATTAAGAGGAGAGACTTAAAGACACTGAAAGCTGAGGATCCCTCAATGCAAAAGCCCAGCTAGACTGCCTTAAAGTGAAGCTCACACTGCCATGGTGTATCAGTGGTTGAGCGTCGACCTATGAACCAAGAGTTTACCAGGTTCAATTCCAATCTGGGCTCATGACTGGTTTGCAGGCTCTATCCCCAGTGGGGGGCCTGCAGGAAACAGCAGATCAATGTCTCTCTCTCTCTCTCTCTCTCTCTCTCTCTCTCTCTCTTTCTCATTGATGTTTCTATCTCTTTCTTCCTCTCTCAAATCAATAAAAATATATTTAAAATAACAAAATGAAGCTCATGATTGGCAAACCTCTCCATTCACTCACAACTCTCAATTTGTTAGAACCCAGTTCATATGCAGGAGTGGACAGCCATGGAAATCCTGAGGAAATCCTATAAACTGAATGACAGATCCAAACAAAGAAACAGGAAGAAGTAAACTGGATGAAATAGAGATTAGACTATGGAAAATATTTTTAACTGTAACTGTTTTAAATGTAAAAGTTATTCTTTGCTTTTACAGAGAAAGCTTTCTTGAAAAGGAGAACCATGACCTTGGAGCTCTATGATTTGTGAAAATGGAGTTTTTCTTTTTTCGTTTTGTAAGTAGTGTTCAGAAGCCATGGGAAAGAGACTTCTAAATGGAAAAGTAAATGGACTGAATTGGATAATCTTGAGACAAGTGAACTAAAGTGCTAAATAACTAAATTCTGGGTTTCAGGAACAATTCTGTTTGGGAGAAGAGGGTTTTGTGGGACTGGTGCCGACAGAGGTAAAAGGAGGGGGGGTATCACACGTGGAGTCTCCGAGTCAAGATGTCTCAGGAAAGAATTTCCTTGTGGGCCATTTGAGAATATTGTCTTGAGGCTGAGATATCTGGGGCTTGTGAGGGAGCTGGGCTCAGGCTGGAGAGGCTGGGAGAGGTGGTGGGAGAGATGTGGTGAAGCCAGAGGAGAGCTGGGGAGACTGCACCCTGCAGGTTCCAGTGGGCAGGGGGGACCCTGAGAGAGGAAGAAGGGGTGGAAATGCAGAGGGGGAGCTGGAGGACTGAGAGGAGGAGTTGTCAAGCAAGTGAAGCCAGGCAAGGCTGCCCCAAGACAGCCAAGAGTGATCAACGCCCCCTGGCCTCCTCTGCAGGAGGCAGACAGCCTTTTATGGGAGTAACCACAGAATGATCTGGGAGTGGGCAACACGGGAGCCCCGCCCAGGAAGAAGGAGCCATGTCTCCTCTGCTCAAGGCACAGGGCAGGCCACCGGGGGCCAGGCCTTCATCCAGCGCCCACAGGACTTGAAAATGATTATCTCGAAGATCTCAACACAAAACAGTTTCCTGGTAGTGCTTGGTTATATTTTCTGACATTCTTAACCAGCTCTTAAGAAAATGAGACTAATGAACTGCTGAAGTATTTAATATATATTTTTATCTAAAGTCTTTTACAAAATCGAAGTTCAACCTTAAAGCTGCTTGAGATGAAAAATAAAATAGAGATGGGCAAAGGCCAGGAGGAGATGGGGGAATGTCTGTAACAGTGTCAATGATAAAAAATTTTTTTTTTCAGTGATCTCTTTACATTATCTATGCAGTGTGGTTTGTTTGAGTCCACACCTCCATGCCAAACAATAAAACATTAAAACCCATCATCTCATAAATGGAACCCACTATATTTACCATAATATATAGATGTCCTGCAATATTGAGACTTTTTTTTACATTGAATCTAGAAAGTATTATCAACCACCACTGCTATTTCAATAAAATACCCGTGGGCCCACCAGCCCTCATAAGAAAAAAAAAGAAGATAATTGACATGAGAACTCATGGAAATTGAGAATTAAAGGAAAATTTTAGATTGCAGTCCAAAAGCATGTATTTGCTGGCTCTCCCTTTTCTACTAAAGCTGCAGTGCTGAGATCCTAGGTGCCCTGAGCCTGGGGCAGCTTCATGGACAGGCTACCTGAGTCACACAAGGCCCCATGCTCAGAAGGGCCCTAGCTTGCTATGACGTTCTGCTGCTGCTGCCTTGTAGTTATTAATGAAATTTGAACAAGGGCACTTGGAGATTTCATTGTGCACTGCATCCTGCACATGCCTCTATGTTCTTCAGTGTCCTCTGGAGAGCCACTGTGTCTTTTCTTTGTCAGGCAGAGATACTTGAGAGATGATTGTTGAGGTGGAATGTCTGAATTGCAAAGTTTGGAGCCTAATCCATGATGCTTGATTCAAAGGTCAATAAAGGAAAATAAAAGGGGATTTTCAAATGTGGGGGCAACATTAAAATTAGAAAGAGAAAACTGGTAGCTTAAAAAAGAAAGAATAGACAGTTATATCAATAGACTATCATGTAAAGCACTGTCCAGATACTTAGTAGAGATCAAGGTAAACTGAGATCAACAGCATGAATTCATGAAAACATTTTTTTTTCCTCTTTTGTCACTGAAGTGGCTAAAAGTCCCCATGTTCCTCTGCTCTGTGTCCAGTGTTCATGTGAAATAAGATAATGTGCACTCAAGCACTGAGATTTTGGTCTCTGATGCTAATTACTGCTTAAAATAACCAGAGCTTCTTGGAGAGGAGCTAACTCCACATTTGCAGTAGAAATGTTAATAGATGAACTTGGGGCGTTTTGTAATCTTATTCCTTGTAAATTCAACAATGTATTTTTAGCTCAGCAAGGGCAGGACACTCTGCAAAAGAAGCAGAAGCCGTGAGAGCCAATGTGGATTTATGTTCTGACAAATAACTCCCACTTTATTAAGTTCACAGTTGAGGGGAGTGATCTTGATTTTAGCAAATCACCTGACAAAATCATGTCATATCCTGTGGATAGATAAAAAAATGCAGAGTAGATTTTAGGACAACTACATGGAATCAGCACTCACAAAAACAAAAGACTAACAGATGGCGTACAAATGAGCAGGAGGAATGCAATGGCATTTAGAAAGGCCTAATCCTTGACTCTTTTTTAAGTTTAAAATGTCTATCAATAATTAGAATGATGACACACTGTCCCCCCAGGAAGCATACCCGTGACATTCCTTTTCCCCTCTCTTTCCCTCACAGGAACCTATTACCCTAACCTCTAAAAGACCCCACAAGACTAGCAACCAGGGGAACAATGGGCAGTGGCAGCGTGTCCCAGGCAACCCCCTGAACCGGTCTGCAAGGTCCTCTTTTCTCTGACTTCCCAGTGAGCCACAGCAGCCAAGCCTAGGCTCTCCTGTCGCGTCTGCTAAGACTTTCTTTATTTCACCACCCTAAGTGCCAAAGTTCTGGCTGTGGTCAATGAATTCTTGCTTGCTTTTCTAAAAAACTTAGAATGATGAGATGTTTACAAAATTTAGAGATAACACAAAGTTATGAAGGTCGGCCAACCTGCCTTATGAGACAACATTCCAAAAGGTATCTTCAGGTTGGAACAATGTGTGAACACGAATCATTTGAAATTCAATAAGAAGCAACATAAAATAGCACACCTATATTTTAAATATGAAAACAGTGCATAATGAGAAACAGCTAATTTTAA
This sequence comes from Myotis lucifugus, assembly GCF_000147115.1. Classification (NCBI taxonomy): domain Eukaryota; kingdom Metazoa; phylum Chordata; class Mammalia; order Chiroptera; family Vespertilionidae; genus Myotis; species Myotis lucifugus. The sequence goes on along the minus strand of NW_005871107.1, from coordinate 2,182,215 downwards.
AAACTTTGTACAAGGAAGATCCAAAGTTGCTAGTTAATTAAAAACTCAATATGAATCAACAATGTGATAAGGTTGCTTACCCAAAAAATGCTATCTTAGGCTGTGTTATTGAAGTGTCTCTATCAGGGGTCAGAAAACTTTCTCTGCAAAAGTAAATATTTAAGGCTTTGCAGGCTATACTATCCCTGTTACAACTACTCAATTCTGCTGCCCTAGCATGACACCAGCCAGAGAAAATACATAAAGGAATGAGTGTGATTGTGTTTCAATGAAACTTTAGTTATGGACACAAATTTGAATTTTAGGTCATTTTCACTAGTCGTGAAATATTCTTTTGATTAAAAAAAAAACATTAAAAATGTACTCCCCTGCATCTCCCCTCCAAAGTAAAACCCATTCTCATTTGGGCCGTACTATAACAGGTGGTAGGTGGATTTGGCTGGTGGGCCATAGTTTGCTGACCCTGGCCTATGTCAAAAGACACTGCCCTGTTCAAATTCTCCTGGGTGAATGAAGGACATTTAAAGATTAAGTATTTCTAAAGGGCAATGATCATGGAGGAGCTGGGCACACTCCACTGAAGAGAAAACTAAGGAGGATATTGAAAAATCCATGGGCCCTGGCTGGGTAGTTCAATTTGATTGGAGCATCGTCTGGATATGCCAAGGAAGTGAGTTTGGTCCCTGGTCAGGGCACATACAAGAAGCAACCAATGAATGCATAAATAAGTGCAACAACAATGTTTCTCTCTCTCTCTGAAATCAATAAATAAAAAAGAGTAAAGAAAAATACCTAAAGGGTGGTCACACTTGAATAGAGAAAGATACTTTACCTGTGTTGTTGCAGCAGACCAAGAATGATGATAGGAAGTTATAGTGAGGCAACTTTAACTTAGCATAAGGAAAATCTTTCTATCACACAGATCTTCCCTTCACAAAGTGGGTTGCCTCTTAAACTTGTTTAATGACCATCTTTTGAGAATGTTGCTGCAGGGATTTTCCACAGTGGATGAGAATTGATAAAGGATTCAGAAATGTTTATTAAGCAAATCTAACCTTCAAAAATCCTTTGTACCTCTTGATTAATATACTTCTTTATTTCTTCAAATGAAACGGCATCAGCCTAAAGAAGAAAAAAAAAGGTCTGTTAAAATAGAGCACAGGAGAAGTGAATAGAGAATAGAAATATTGGGTTGGCATGCATACTTGAAGCTTCTGTAGAGATACATTTATCAGGCAAAATGCTTTCGGCCACTGACTATATTAAGCAATACATTTCTTTTGTTTTGATCAAATGCTAGAAAGAAATTGAAGTGCCTAATTGCTTTAAAAGCTGTGGGCTGAAATCATAACCAGTGATGTGAACATATTTCCTATTGAATGGAGAGACATGGCTTCATATAGTCAGGAAAGACATTTCATATTACTTCATTTCCTGAAGTTACAGAACTTGAGCAGTGTTATCATGATGTTAAATATCCAGGGCACAACTAAACTTCTAACCAATCACTGGACACTGGTACAGTTATTACCTCACTGATATTATGTATTTTCAAAGGAAGACAACCTGGAAAAGAATTCTAAGTATTCCAGATTATTTTTTTAAATATTTTGTGCATGGGATAAAGCTTACTAAGTTTTTCCCATTTCATGGTAAAGTTTATTCTGTAATTTATACTTTGCAGGCCTATTTCTATTAAGCAGTTTTCTTTTTTAAGAGAAAATGCAAGTAGGTAAATGATGTCAATTGCGTTTTTAACTTCTTCACAAATAAATTTACATGACTTTGACAAAGAATCTACCAATATAATAGTAATGTTTTACTATAGACCTTGATATTTCAAAAGGGAGCTATCATTTTTTCATGATGGATAGGATTTCAAAGTGTTTTATTACTCTTCTTTGTATTTGGTGGTTACTATCCAGGGGTATAAAATTAAAGACAATGTGTTGGGTTCAGATGATGATTGCTGTTAGGACTCAGTAATTCCAAGAATGCCCTATTTCAACATTTTAATTTCACTGCAGATGGGACAAATAAATTTGAATTAATGCATCAAATACCAATTATTGACACAGAGAAGCCATTCTACAGGTTTTATTCAAGTAGAGGTCAGGGGAAGTGGGTAAAAATAAAGAAGTCTGAAAATTCTGGGAATGCTCAATTTGGCCCTCTGTCTGGTAATGACATCTGAGGACAGCATGTCCTTAACTCCCTGACCTTATTCCCAAACTCTCCTTCTTCCTGACATGGACATTTTCAGATGAAGTTCCTTTGTGGAATGGCACCCACCATGCCTTCTGAGGATATTAATAAAGACCTGGCTTTTTTAACCAAACACTCTTGGCCCAAATGGTCTCCACTTCAGAGTACTACTCCAGCAGATCTGCTGTTCTGATATTCATCAAAGTGAAGTTTTAATATGAAACAGACATAGTATGTATTTCCTGTGTGGTGGGAGGAGGCATTATAGATAGTACTTAAGAGGAAGGCTTTGGAGTCAGTCGGACCTGGGTTTGATCCACTAAATAACTGTGACCTTGGACAAGTTGACTCCAAGTTTTTGCTTTTGTTAAGTCGGATGGAAAGGACAGCCATCCTCCCAGGTTCATTGTGAGGATGCTGGAAGGTCACGTGTCAGGAGTGCTTAGCAGAAGGTCTGGTACATAACTTGAAAGAAATGACAGCAATTGTACCCTCACAGAGGCCACGTTAGGCTCATTTCATTTATTTTGAAAGAACTATTGTTGCTTTCATGGGAAAAGGGATATGTGGTCAGTACCAGCCAGGAGCTCTGGAGCTCTCAGTACCACTTACTGGAGTGCCGGGGACGCCCGGAATGCCAGGAGGGCCTTGGTGCCCGGGGGATCCCACAGAGCCTTTGTCTCCAGGTGGCCCCACAGGACCTACGGCTCCCTTCATGCCTGGAAGGCCTGGCTTTCCCTGTTCACCTTGTGGGCCTCGGTCTCCGGGAATTCCCTGATCACCCTGTTAAGGAAAAAATTAATTGTAAAGAACGATCTCTTTTACAACAGCAACAGCTGTGGTTCAGACAAAGGATCGGGATAGACACTGGCACTCCCTCGCTGTGGGACCTTGGGTGAGTGAATTAAATTCTCTGTGTCCAACTTCCTCTCCTAAAAAGTGAGGGTATTAATAGTGTCCACTAAGCAGGGTGATGCTGAGAAATGAATGAGTTAACTCAAGTGATGTGCTTAGAACAATGCCTGGTATGCTGAAAGCACTCAGTGAACAGTAATGACAATGTCAGGTGTACTCAGTTTCCAGTCAAGAATAATGACAGTTTTGAAAGTCAGTAGCAGCTGTCACTTTAGGCCTGGGTCTCCTTTGAAATAATAAAGGATGATTACCAGAGGATTTCATCACTGAGATTTTTCACTCAGAAAAACTTCAAGACACTCAAAATACCTCCTAAATCACATGCTTTTCTTTTTTCCTGCTTGCTATTGTATGTTTGGTCTTTATTAGATTCTGTGGGTTGATTTCTATACAGGTGTTTGTGTGTGTGTGTGTGTGTTTGTGTGTGTGTGTGTGTGTGTGTGTGTGTGTGTGTGTGTGTGAGAGAGAGAGAGAGAGAGAGAGAGAAAGAGAGAGAGAGACATTGAGGTAGATAGATAGATCATGGCAGGTGTTTCAGTTATAGATATTTCAAATATTCACTTCCACTACTCCATGAGGTAATGACCAAACCAAATATGATGAAATGGTGCACTGAGGCTGCCCTATATTTCACTGTATTATTCTTTTATTTGTGTGGCTCCACTGCAAAAGTCCAAAGTCTATTTCTCTTTATTAAAAAACTAGAGACCTGGTGCATAAATTCATACATGAGTGGGGTTCCTCGGCCTGGCCCCTTGGCCTGGCCAGTGACCGGGTCCGGCCAGGGGAAGAGACCTCGGGAGGTCGGCTGGCTGGCTGTGGGAGGTTGGCTGTGGGATCGCAATGACCACCAGGGGGCAGCTCCTGTGTTGAGCGTCTGACCCTGGTGGTCAGTGCATGTCATAGCAACTAGTTGGGTCAACTGGTCGTTTGCTTGTTTAGTTGCTTAGGCTTTTATATATATAGATTATGAAAACAAATGAACAATTACAGAGATCTATTTGATCATGGCATAAAGAGGTGTAGAAAGAAGCCATGTAGATCAAGCATGTCAAACTCACAGCCCGTGGGCCACATGTAGCCCACAACAAATATTTTTGTGGACCAGCCAATATAACGGTATGTAAGAAACATTTTAATAAAAATCTCGTAACTTAATTTTTATAATACCCTGTTATACATAATTATTAATAATGAACTACAATGTTCGATAATGACTGATTACTATAATCGTGTTACATTCATTCCCTTACGCGCCTTACATGCAGGCTCACCATTTCTTTCCACTAATATAGCAGCAAATATTTTAAAAGGCGAAAGATTTATGCGATCTGAAGAGAAACCAGAGTATTAGCAGCGAATATTTTAGCATCTGATTGCCATCTCATTAGTCTTGGACTGACTTGTTTGGTGTGTGCAACAGGAAATATTTCACTTTTGGAGAATAAGAAAAATAGATTTGCATTATGCTTATTAATTTGTGCAGTTATTCAGTGTCTGGTAAGTTAGTGTTCAAGAAAAAATAGTAATTTTTATAAAAATGTTCTATTATTTTATGTTAACAATTACTCATTTATTTCATCTTTTTGTATTCAGAATGTCTCTATCGAAATAACCCTACATTTCTATGAAAATTGAAGCGTTTGTTTTTGTGTGGCCCACCTAAACTTAAACCTTGTTTATTTGTCCTGTGTTAGCCTTTGAGTTTGACATGCTTGATGTAGACGGACATAATTTCAGTGCTACTGTCTTAGTTATAAAAGTGTATTTGTGCCCGACTGGCATGGCTCAGTGGGTGAGCGTCGACCTATGAACCAGGAGGTCAGGGTTCAATTCCCAGTCAGGGCATATGCCCAGGTTGCAGACTTGGTCCCCAGTGTGGGGCATGTGGGAGGAAGCCCATCGGTGATTCTCTTTCATCATTGATGTTTCAACCTCTCTTTCTCTCTTCCTTCCTCTCTGAAATCAATAAAAATATTTTTAAAAAAGAAAAAATATATCTGCATGCAAGTATATCAATCCAGATCACATTTGGAGAAATAGCAGAGACTGTTAACATAAAATAAATAAAAGAAATACTAGCACACTTTGATCAATACCCTGATTGTGTGCAAAATAAACACAATCTTTAACGTATTAAAATTATTTTATGATCTAGGGACAAAGATGCTCATTATAGTGATGTTTATAATATGAAAATTGGGAGAAACCTAAATACCCCCAAAAGGGGGACTGGTTAAGTGAAATAAGGTGTATCCAAACAGTGGAATAACGTGTCGCCACTAACAGGTAGCTGCAACTCTATATTTACTGACATGGAAAGGCAGTCATTATATGTTATTAGGCAAAAACAGGCATTTACAAAGAAATTATGAGTTCACTTTTGAAAAAAGTATATATTCTTTTGTATTGATTCATTAAGTATATGTGTATGTTATGTATAAGAGTGAGAGAGATGGAAATTGGGCCAAAATATCAATAGTGCTTGTCTATAGTGGGGTAAGGTAGACTTGTTTACTATCTTCATGTTATTTCCTCTATTTTCATATTTCCTTTAGTTATTATGAATTATCTGTGGAATAATAAGTAAAAGCTATTATTCCACAAATCCTCCTATGTCTGAGACAAGAGGATGACAAAGCTTTCCAAACCAATCAGACTTAGCTGTTTAGAAAAGCCAGCCATGCAGGTGTATCTGCCACGTGGCCTGTTTCTGGGTCTTCAACATTCCTGCTTTACATCTAGCAAGATCTGGGATCACATACGCTGTACCCTTTTCATGCCTTGAGATTTGTAGGGGGTCTACATTCATAACTGGGGTGTCAAATGATAGCACAGGTGTAGCAGACAGACTTAACAATCAAAATAGTAATATACATACACGTTCTCCTTTGGGGCCTCTGTCTCCAGGTTTACCCATGATGCCCTGAAAAACAGATGTCAGCATGAAAAGTCACTGCATGTCAAGATTTCCCCTCAGTCTGCTCCTCCAGGTATTCTGCTGTTGGGTATCCCGCGGTTGTGCATCAGAACACTTATTTTAAAGTAGAGGCCTGGTGCATGAAATTTGTGCACTCGGAGGTGGGGGGAGAGGGTCCTTCAGCCCAGATTGTGAGAGGGTGCAGGCCAGGCCAAGGGACCCCACTGGTGCACTATCAGGGCCAGGGAGGGATGCAGGAGGTTGGCCAGCCTGGGAGGGACTGTGGGAAGGCTCCAAGGCGTGTCCAGCCTGTCTCCCTCAGTCCTGATTGGCCGGACCGTAGCAGCAAGCTAACCTACTGGTCAGAGCATCTGCCCCCTGATGGTCAGTGCACATCATAGCGAACAGTTGAGTGGCCTTAGCATATCATTAGTATATTACACTTTCATTGGTTGAACGGATGACCAGACGACTGGACATTTAGCATATTAGGCTTTTATTATATAGGATGGTATTTTCCATACCTGAGCACCTGGTAATCCATCTTTTCCATTTATTCCCTGTAAAGACAAAAAAATGACTAATATTTCTAATTCTGTGCTGATAGACATGGTTAAATCCAACAAAAGGTTAGAGACCCAAGGTCTCCATCATATTCCTGCGGAGATTTTGGTGATGCAGTGTGGTGAAATGGAAAACAAAATCGATAGAACCAGATAGCTCCACGTTTACATTCTGACTCTGCCACCGCAAAGTTCCATTTACTTTAGGCAATTTACTTAACCTTAATAGCACTGGCTTCTTCACTTAGAAAGTCACGATAAAATAATGGCCTTAAAATGAAAGATTTAGTGAAAGAGCTGAAAATGCCAAGCTCACTGTGAACAGGCAACAGGGTGATTTTCCTTACTTATTCTATCAGGTACATTCTGAGAAATAAGAAGGTGCCCCATAGTGCCAGGTGGCTGGTGTATGGCATTTACTGCTACCTCCTCACAATTTTTCCAGCACGAGGAGGCATTCTCAGTAAATGGTCTCCATTGCTGCTGGGGAAATTTCATAACATGGCCAGAGCTGGATCTTAATATGAAATAAACTGTCAGCCAGAGAAGGAATGTTATTTTTCAGCTGGAGAATATGAAGGGAAAGCAAGGAAATCTGTAATCACGGTTTCTGAGAGTATCAAATAGTGGCTTTTTATTAGTAAACTGCAAGTTTCCTGAACTTTATAAGGGAGTTCTGGAGGTGGTAATAAAAGCTCGGGGATTTATAAGACGGTGAGAACGATCGGCCGGGAAATGTGAGAAGGAAAAGCACTTGGTGGTCAAATGAAATACCTAGAGTCCAAGAGCAGATGTGTTTTTGAGATTTGATTTGAAGAGGGAGATCAAGGTGAGGAAAATGATTTCTTAGCCAGCAGGCGATTTCATGGACATGCTCCTTTGAAAAGCCAAGGAGACTTTTATTGTGCGCCCGGGAATGGATTCTATGCTGAACTGCAGACAACCGCATGTGCTCAGTGCTGTAAATTACACTAAAGTCTGTCACAGCTGAGAGCCCAGCCAAAGTCCCCCAACCTCTCTGAAAGATCCTGGGAATTGTCCAGAATATTTTTACTAAGAACATGTTACCTGAAGGGTATGGTTCAAAGAATTTATGACATCCAGAAACACAAGCAACAAAGCTAAAGCTGATTGAGCAGAGGATGTGAAAGAAACAACTGTGTCACTTGATTAAAAGAAGATAAATGTAGTGTAAACATGTAATTCATGTCTTTGGTAGCAGTAAAAGAAAGGAAATAACCCTTATAGTCTTTTTGGGAGGGGCCTCATAATTCATCAAAGACTGTCCTGTGTGTTCTCTTTGGCATAGGAAGGTGTTACTAACTTGCTTTCCATAGCAGATCCTGTTCTCAGAGATTTTTACAATAACCTAAGCGTACTGGACTTGCCGCTCCCTCCCCTCATCTCACTTCTCTGGAAGAATCCATTTCTGGTAGAGCCAACTTTCTGTCGATTGTATGTCTCATCTGAGCGTCGAACTGTGGTTGAAGAAGATCACGAATTCTGGCTCACTTGTTCCAATCTAAGGGAAGGATGGCAGAGGGCAAGCAGCCCGCCTGCGTTACCAGGTCACCCTTCTGTGTTTCCTGATTTGACTCCCTTCCCTTCTCTCCAAAAATACTCTTTCACGTATTTCCTATCTCTTCAAAAGTCCGGCATCATCACCCCACTCCCCATGGCCAGCTGATGACCCCGATTCTTCTTTCACTGAGGCAATAAACAGGAGAGCACCACCTTCCCTTCCCTCCGCCTGACCCACCAGCTACATGCATTTGTATTTTGACTTCTGTCTCCTGTTAAAGAGGAATGAACGGCCCCATTCTTTGTTAAGACCAATTTCCATTTGTGAGTGGAATACTAGTCTTCTCCCCCTCCCCAAAGTTACCTGCACTCTCTTATAGCACACAAATTTCCTCTCTCAACTGGACCATTCTTATCACGATGATAACATGCTGGAGTCTCTCCCACCATGACCTCCTCATTGCAAAATCCTGTGGCGAATGATCAGCTCTCATGTCACTTGCCTGTATGTTTATCACTCCTTTCTTTTAAAACACTTGGTTCTCTTGACATCCAGGAAGCCTCATTCACCTGGTTCTTCTTCCCATCTGATGGGCTGCACTTTCTCAATCTTACCGCTAGGTCCTCCTCTGTCTCACCACAGTGACTCCGTTTCATCCAGGCTCAGCTTTAAGTACCCAGATTGGTCTCTGCAGACCCAGCCTTGCCATTAACTCCGGATGCTTTCTCCACTGCTTACCTGGCATTTCCCCTTGGATAGCTACTACTGCTTCAAGATGAATGTGTCTGAAATAGACAATTCTTGGTTTTCCCTCCCCAAACCACCCATCTCCAGTCTTTCCCATCTCTCCGAACACACCACTCTGACACGGTGGCTCATTCCCCAAACCACAGCGTTCATTTGTCTCCCTCATACTCCACAGCTGGTGCTGGTCCCTCAGCAAATCTTGTTGGCTGTCCCTTCAACCCCAACTCTTCCTCCTCATGCTTTCCCTGTTCTCTCCATCTTTCTCTCTCATGGGGGCTATCACAGTTCCTCCTCACTGTTCTGTTTGCTTTCACCCTACAGTCTGCTCTCCATACACTAGTCAGAGTGATCATTTAAAATGTAGTCCAATCATTTTCCTTCCCTTCTACAAACACCCCAGCGAGTTTCTATCAGGCTGCAAGTGAAATCCAAGCTCTGTTCAGGACCAAGAAGTTCCTTGTGGTCTGGCCACTGCCTACCTCTACCTCAGGATCTTTCCCACTTTTCTTTAGCTTAGTTCACTCTGAACTTTGTGCCTTTTGCTGTTTTTTAAACACACCACGCTCTGCTAGCCATTTCTTTTTCTTGAAACAATGCCCCCCCCCCCAACTCCCTAGGACTTGAGCTCTCACTCTGTGCAGGTCTTGATCAAATGGCATGCCTTTTGTGACCACCCTATTAAATGCTACTCTAGTACTTCACCCTGCTTAGATCTTCTTCTACCTGAAATTGCATGTGTTTGTTGTCTGTGTCCCTATTATAGCATGTAAATCCCGTGAGTTGCTAGCTCTCAGAACGGTGCCTAGCATATAGTAGGTGCTTAAGAAATACTTGCTGAATAAACAAATTTCTTTTTGCCTCATCCCCTAGGCACCTCTTGGTAAGCATTAAAATGAGATGGTGTTCAGGGGTTAGAAATGGGAAGTTGGTAAGAGAAAGCGAAGGGGGAGGCAGGGAATTAAACTAATATTTATTGAGCACCTCCCATGGGCAGGCACTGGAAATGCTTTCCTCATGTCATGTTACTTAAGTGACTCACAATACCCTTGGAGTCGTAATTCAAACCCAGATCTTCCTAATGCTAGATTCCAGATGCTTCCCATTTTTTTCACATTGCCTTCTCTGGGGAGGTGGCAGTCAGGGAGTGCACCAACCCTGAAAGTTTCACAAAGATACTAAGCGGCCTCATGAATTCTGTGCTGCTTGTTTACACTCAGTACCTGCTCTTCCTTATACACACAGAGCAAATAAACAAGCAAAGGGAACAGTGACCTTCTTTGTTGTTTTTTTTAAAATGTATTTTTTTTAAAATTGATTTCAGAGAGGAAGGGAGAGGGAGAGAGAGATAGAAACATCCGTGATGAGAGAGAATCATTGATTGGCTGCCTCCTGCATGCCCCCTACTGGGGATGGAGCCTGCAACCTGGGCACGTGCCCTGATTGGTAATTGAACCTTGACCTCCTGGTTCATAGGTTGACGCTCAACCACTGAGTCACTGTGCACGCAGTAGTGCCTTCTATAAAGAAAAAAACCTGAGACTGGGGTATGTCTTATTCATCTTTATATCCTTCCCCTCAGGGCCCAGCACATCCTTAGCAAACAGCATGAATATATGTTGAATTGAATTAGTAGGAATGACTGTTACAGTGTCACAGCGGTACTATATATCAGTAGCCCAGAGCTCCTTAGGACACAGGGGGATGATATATTTGGCAGCAGTGATTTATGAAAGTGTAAGAACAAGGCCCATAGATAAGGGAGGGATCCTGAGAAAACGGCTTCTACTTTAATCTTTAGCTTCACACACAGGTGTTATATCTGTGAGTCTTCAGTTTCTTTATATTTTAGGATGCGAAGGGCCATTTTATTTTTAAGTCCACTGAGAACATTAGACTTAAGAAACAACGAGTCTAATTCGCTGACACTTAAAACGAAAAGAATTTCAGCTTTCTCTCTCTTGTGTAAGACATGAAGATACCTCAGAGAGAGCCAGGGCACTCAGTGAGAGCCACACCCCGGAATCCATTTGCAGAACCTCACTTACTGCCTCAGAAACGACTTACATAAATCTCAGGTGTTCTGAGGAGATAGGAGAAGAGGCAATGCTTAGAATATTTCTCAAGCTGGCAAATTTTAAACCATGCAAGTTCTTACCGGCTTTCCTGAGGGTCCTTCCGGTCCAGGGAAACCAATGTCTCCAACAGGTCCCCTCTCCCCCTGTGGAGATGTCCACAAATATTAGTCACCAAGAAAGCTTTAAACCTGCACGCGGTGCAACACAAGTACAGCTGTTAGTAACGAACTCACCGGTTCCCCTGGAACTCCTGGAGGCCCCGGGGTGCCGGGTTTCCCCTGGGAAATCAAACCAAGGAGAACTGTTAGGAGCCAAATTACTGAATGGTGCCACGTGCTCAACCCCCACACGCTGCGCTTAATGTGCTGCCAGGCTGTGGTTCTGCACTCAGAGGCACTCCTGGTGGGACAGACTCCTGGAAGCCCCTACTCAACCCTGCAGGCTCCTAGGGACAGGCTGGGGAACAGTTCCCTGAAAGTGCACATGTGTGTATGTTGGGTGGGTGAGCGGGAAGGATAGTAAGTTTTGAAAATATTAAGCAAATGCATTTTCATTTCTGGAAATCCCTCTGGTGCCTATTTGACTGGCAGTTCAGTTCGTCTTTACTTTAGGGGGTGGGAAGGCACAGAGGGTAAACGAAATCTTTCCTAGACTTTGAGTTTCACAAGAAGGTTTCTAAGTATGTAGTAGGATAGCCTGGCAAAGAGCATGTTTGATTTGAAAAGCTGTGTTTTGCTGAAAGGGAGAGGACAAGATCGATTTGTTCCAATACACATCAACAGATGTGCCCTGGAACAGTGACAACAGAAGAATCCTGGGGTGGGGAGACCACAGGGATGAAACATGTGAGGAGGATGGTCCCACAGAGTCTGGAAGTGGGAAAGTGCAGGTGTCCAGAGTGGCCATAAAGATGTTGCCTTTGAGAAGGAACTGCCCTCGATCCCTTGAACCTAATGTGGTTGGGAAAGACCAACTAAGTGGGGATGTAGGTGCATGGCTGAGACCGTAGAAACCACAGTAGGTTATGAGGGAATCTGAAAAGGGAGGGCTTTTCCCCTATTTGCTGTCTGGAGTTTTGGGAGGAGACCCCCTCCCAGGTGAAGATATGGCTGAGCAGTGGAGATGGGCAGACACCAGGCCTGAGCGGGCACCCTGGCTCTCCACGGCCTGTGTGGGTGAGCAGAGACTCCTGAGGTTCCTGTGGGCCCGAGTGGGGGAGCCGAGGGGTTGAGGGGAGCGCGCTGACCAGAGGCCACACCCACTGCCCATGCATACAGATACTCCCTTCTGTGTCCCCATATGCCATTCTGGCAGGGCTGGGGAGAAAGAAGGCCTGGGGAAACCCCTGGACAGGCCTGAATATGCCAGAAAGGGATAGACTGGTCTGCTCTAGGAAGGGCAGGGGTGGATTCCCTCGGTACTCAGCAGAATGGCGGTGATGTGTCTGTCCAGGTAGGTCTCAACCAGAACAATCACCTTACATAGTTGTTTTCTTACTGTGGTTAAGATACACATGACAAAAATCTACCATTTTAAACATTTTAAAGTGTAAAATTCAGGGGTATTAAGTATATTCCCACCACTGTGTAACCATCACCACTGTTTCCAGAATGTTTTAACTGTTTTATTTTCTGAGCCACCGTCAGGTCCAGTTATAAAGAACTGTCATGTATTTAATTACACTGCTCTGTCTTTGCAGGGTGTCAAATTTCTACCCCTTCTCAATTTTTGTAACTGTCAGTTCATTCTCTTAATTATGAGGTAACAAAACTGCAATTACCCCTTATTTCAATCATGCCGCAGCCTTCAAAAATCTCTTAGGAATTCTTCATTTGGATTGAGTCTGTCCCTCATTTTTTATCTTTATTTAAAAATATTTTATTGATTTCAGAGAGGAAGGGAGAAGGAGGGAGAAATAGAAACACCAATGATGAAAATCATTGGTAGTTAAGCTACTTCTCAATTTTATACAGCTGAGACAAAACAGAGCTAGGCATTAATCCTGGATGGCCTCATTGGACTCAAAAACTATGTTATGTTGGGGAGAAAATGGCGGAGGCTTAGACGGACGTGTTGGTGCTTTGTCCCGGACCAGATGGGGGCGAGCAGCTGAAACGGGTAACAATCAGCCCGATCAAGCTGGGGAGGTTCAGCTGAGAGACAGTCTGCAGCCAGGAAAGACAGAAAACTCCTAAAAAATGCGGATGGTTGGAGATTGAGGCTGAAACCTCCCTCTGGGCGCCAGCGCAGCGGCGGGACCGCGCCATCTCAGGCAGCGTTCACCGGCATCCAGAGATCGGCTACTAGCCCGGCGGCTACTGACCCGGAGGCAGCGATTCGCAAACAGCGCGACTGCAAGAGCCAAGGGGAGACCTGCACCCCTCCACGGAAAGGTTGGACTTGCCTCGAAGATTCAAGCAACAGCGGCCTCCTGATCACCACACGCTCTGCCTGGGGAACAGTTGCTGCGTCTGAAGCCTCCCTCCACCAGCCAGAAGAGCCACCACAACTGTGAACAGCACCCATCAGAGGCCCTGCTATCAACAGAGGAGCCGCTGCTACCACAACCGCCCAAGGAGCAACCACAGACCGAGGAGCCACTGCCACCCAGGGAGCAGCCACTGCCACCCAGGGTCCAGCCACTGAACGATTCAACAACTAGTAATGTCAGTGAGATCAAACATGGGTAGACAAAGAAACCCCCAAAGGAAAGAAAAGGAGGACTCGCCAGAAAAGCAGCTAAGTGAGACAGAGATATGCAACATGACGGAAAAAGAATTCAGAATAAGGTTCCTAGAGTACATGCACCGGATGTTCAAGAAGCAAGAAGAAACAGATGAAAAACTCAACTACGTATGCAAGAAGCTAGAAGAAACAGGTGAAAAAATCAACAACTTAAGTAAGTCCCAAGAAGAAATGAAGAGCGACATAGCTGCAATAAAAAACACCATTGAAAGTATCAACAGTAGACTGGGAGAAGCGGAGGACCGAATCAGTGAATTAGAAGACAAGGAAGCAAAACACACTCAAACTGTACTGCAAATGGAGAAAAAAATTAAAAGGCAGGAGGAGAGCCTAAGGGAACTTTGGGACAACATGAAACGAAGCAACATACGAATAATAGGGGTGCCAGAACAACAGAAAGATGAACATGGATTAGAAAACCTATTCGAAGAAATAATATCAGAAAACTTCCCTGAGGTGGGGAAGAAAAAAGTCACACAAGCCCAGAGAGTCCCAAACAAGGTGAACCCGAAAAGACCCACACCAAGACACATCATAATTACCATGGCAAATGTTCAGGATAAAGAGAGAATCTTACAGGCTGCAAGAGAGAGGCGGAAAGTAACATACAAGGGATCTCCCATTAGATTATCAAATGATTTCTCAACAGAAACACATCAGGCCAGAAAAGAATGGACGGAAATCTACAAAGTGATGCAAAGCAAAGGACTGAATCCAAGAATACTCTATCCAGCAAGGCTATCATTCAAAATTGAAGGGGAAATAAGAAGCTTCACAGACAAAAAAGGGCTAAGGGAGTTTACCCCCCCAAGCCAGCCATGCAAGAAATGCTAAACGGGACCTGTTGTAAAAGAAGAAATATCCAGCTCAGAAAGAACAACAGCCACCACACACCACACAAAAAAGAAATGGCTACAAACAAGTACCTTTCAATAATAACTTTAAATGTAAATGGACTAAATGCTCCCAAATAAAAGACACCGAGTGGCTGAATGGATAAAAAAACATGACCCATACATCTGCTGTCTACAAGAGACCCACCTCATTGGAAAGGACTCACACAGACTGAAAGTGAGGGGATGGAAAAATATCTTTCACGCAAATGGAAAGGAAAAGAAAGCTGGGGTAGCAATACTTATATCTGACAAAATACATCTCAAAGTGAAGGCCATAACCAGAGATAAGGAAGGCCACTTCATAATACTAAAGGGATCAATACAACAAGAAGATATAACCCTGGTAAACATATATGCACCCAATGCAGGAGCACCCACATACATAAGAAAACTTCTGGAAGATATCAGGGGAGATATCGACAATAACACAATCATAGTAGGGGACTTTAATACACCACTGACATCACTGGATAAATCCGTTAGACAAACAATCAGCAAAGAAACAGCAATCCTAAATGACTCACTAGATCAGATGGACTTAATTGACATCTTCAGAACACTACACCCCACAGCTGCGGAATATACATTCCTCTCAGGTGCTCATGGGACATATTCAAAAATTGACCACATATTGGGTCACAAGCAAAGTCTCCACAAATTCAAGAAGATTGAGATCATAAAAAGCATCTTCTCAGACCATGATGGCATAATGTTAGAAATAAACTACAATAAAAACAACCCAAAATACTCAAACACTTGGAAGCTGAATAGCATGTTATTAAATATTGATTGGGTTACCGATGACATCAAAGAAGAAATTAAAAACATCCTGGACACTAATGACAATGAAAACACAACAATCCAAAACCTCTGGGACACAATGAAAGCAGTCCTGAGAGGAAAGTTTATAGCTCTACAGGCCTATCTCAAAAAACAAGAAAAAATGGTAGTTAATCATCTAACTCTACAACTCAAAGAATTAGAAAGAGAGCAACAAGAAAACCCCAGAGTGAGCAGAAGGAAGGAGATAATAAAGATTAGAGCAGAAATCAATGACATAGAGACCAAAAAAACAATACAGAAAATCAATGAAACCAAGAGCTGGTTCTTTGAAAGGATAAACAAGATTGACAAACCACTCGCCAGGCTCACCAAGAAGCAAAGAGAAAGGTCCCAAATAAACCAAATCAGAAATGATAGAGGCGAAATAACAACAGACCCCACAGAAATACAAATGATTGTTAAACAATACTACGGACAACTCTACTCCAACAAACTAGACAACCTGGAGGAAATGGACAAATTCCTAGAAAAATACAACATTCCAAAACTCAATCAGGAAGAATCTAAAAACCTCAATAGGCCAATAACTATGGAAGAAATTGAAGCAGTCATCAGAAAGCTTCCAGCAAACAAAAGTCCAGGGCCAGACGGCTTCACAGGGGAGTTCTACCAAACATTCAAGGAAGAACTAAAACCTACCCTCCTCAGACTACT
>NW_005871107.1:2079171-2166030 GCF_000147115.1 Myotis lucifugus | reverse complement strand
GTAGTGAGGGGAGGGGAAAGGAATGGGATAAAGTGTGAACCAACTTTCAAGAAGAATACTTTCCTGTATAAAAAACTCTGTAGTGTTGCTAAAGAAAATATTTCCATGTTACTTTTCAATCACACTAATATTTTAACTTGATCTAGAACAGCTGAATAAGGAGATATCCTCTGTAAAGGATGGTTTTCTGTGGACTGTGGACAGAATTAATTGTTGTTCTTAGATTTAGCAATAAAACAGCGTGAAGTAGAGTGGCTACTGACCTTTTAAGGGACAGGGGTGGTGGGAGGTGGTGATGGAGAGCAGAGGGGTTCTGTGGCTGGTGGCAGGGGGTTCTGGGTGGTGTTGGGTAGTGGTGGGTGGTGCTGGTAGGGCTCTTTGTATCTTTCTCATGTTCAAGTGTGTGATTTCCATTGACTTTCCTACCCTGTGCCTACCCTGCAGGGGCACCGAGCAGGAGGATAAATGGGCTGTTATTCATAAAGCATGACCACAAAATTTTAATTAGAGATTCATGAATGAAGATCAGAAAGACCCCTGGGGCTCAGAGAAATGATTTCAACCTTTCCTGAAGCACTTTCTATTCATCTGAAAAGACCTTGATGAGATTAAAACGTTTGACATCAGAGAGCAACAAAGATGATTGATATGATTGAAGGGCTAGTTTATGAGGAAACATTAGCAGCAGTAAAGCTGTGGTAATAATTCTGGGCTGAGGAAAATCTCGGGCAGATTGCAGTTTAATGCAAAGAACCTGAACCACATGCCTGAGGATGAAAACTTTACCTTTTGAGGACAAGAAACCTTGACATATGACAAAAGTAGAGCAACAAAACAAACTTCTCAAAGCTGTGCTTGTACATTAATGTATCATCACAGGTAACTGGCCCGCCCTTACCCTGTTAGTGAGTTGGGAAGAAAAAATACAACAAAAAATAAGAGAGAGGTGGAAATGAAGAAGCATTCTTCAAATGGGAGAGGGACAGGTAGTTTTATTTTTTTAAACTGGAGGTTTCAGGAACCTTGTATCATAGGAGTTGCCACATGCTCCCCAGTCCTTCTCACAATCCTCAGCTGTAGGTTTACTGTGGGGACAGAACTGTTCACCTGAGAAAATAATGAGAGATAATTTGGACTCACCAAAATGCCAGCTATTCCTGGGGGACCTGCTGGGCCTCGATCTCCCTGTTGGGATTAAAGAAAAATGGTACTTATAATGATATCTATAAAATCTTTACCTATAAAATTAGTGCTCAAAAATCATTTGAATTTTGTAAAGTTTTTCTTTGAAACTGATAAGCATTATTAACGTTAGCTGGTGTGAAGCTAGAGGGTAGATGGAAAAATAACAAAATAAGTAGCCAATTGAATGTGTTAGTAAAACTAAATCAAATAATCTTAATGAAAAAAAGTATTCATCTGATCATTTCTATGACCTATTGTTAACAGGACTCTATACATGCAGCTAAAATTAGTCGATATTTTAATCCACATATTTAAAAGTAATTCATTACAGTATACTTGAATTCTACTTAAAAGCTTTCCCTACACTTGTCTTGTTGGATGTAGGGTTGGAATAAAAATATTTAGAACAAGGGATTATGTAGTTCTCATTAGGCCAATCAGAAGATCCCTTCAATTGCTTTGAACAGTAGAGTGACTCATCATTTTATCCAAAGGCAATGTGGTATTTTAGATAAAGCTGACCATGCTAAAAATACTAATGATTATATATGGGATAATAAAATGGCAATTTTTATTGAGCAGAACCTACATTATAAACTTCCTAACTTCCTTCAGGGACATAAAAGAAGACCTGATTAAATGGAGAGATATGTTTTGTTCTTGGAGGGCAAGACAATGTTGTAAAGGTGTCACTGCTACCCAAACTAATTTATCAATTTAATACAATTCTTACGAAATTGCAGCTTAAACAAATAATAGTATAGTTCACTCAGGATAATAAATAGAAGGGAAGATAAAAGAAATATTAAAAGAAGATTAACAATACCAATATTTAAACACATAATAAAGCCTTAACAATAAAAATAATGAAATGTGGGCATAAGATTAGGCAGTATATCAATGCAAAATAACAGAAACCTCAGAAAGAGACCAATAATTATAACAGTATTTTTTTAAAGAAAGGGATGTATTATTCAACAAATAGTGCTAATGATGGAATAATTTCTTTGATAAAAGGTTCATTCCTCTTTTATATTATACTCCATATAAATTTCATGTATATTATGTAAAAATAAAATAAAGTATAAAGTAACTAGAAGAAAATATAAATGACTACCTGTAGTTGAGTCTAAGAACAAAAGTCATTTAGGGCATATAAGCAAAATAAGAAATCATAAAGCAAAATAGTTTTATATTTGACTATATAAAAGTTTTATTTCCATATGCAATAAGATTAAACATAAAAATAAAGGCAAAGACAAACTAGATAAAAACTCCAACATATAAGAAAGAAGTAATGTCTTTAATATATAAAGCATAACTAGAGTCAAATAGAAAAAGTACTAAGAAACATGGGCAGATAATGGAAACAGGTAATTCTTGTCAGTTTCACTGCTCTTTTTAAAGTTTAGGATTTTACCCTTTTAATGAATATACTAGAACCTTTCATTCAATGGAAACATTTTCATATCTGATAAAGATGAATGTTAAGAGAACTCTCTGACAAGATGGTCCTTTGAACCATCAGGTCTTTGAACTACTCTCCTCAGTGATCTGGCTTCTTTCTTATTTCCAAAGTTATACCCGAGACCTTGTCAATAACAATCACTGCATTCCCTCCATCATCTCAATTTTGTGTATTCCAACCTTGGACCACCATCTCTTATTGTCATAATCTACTCCCTTGGGTACTTGAACTCCTGATATTGTTGATGCCACCGAGACCTCTAATCCATTAATGTACAAGTTTTCCATTATCTTTCACTCCCTGGATGGCCTATTTATCTAGTTTAAACTCCATGGTCACTTATTATAACCATTCCCTTGTGTATACTGGTAACTCTTTTGACCCATTGCTACTTCTAGTGCTCGGTTGTCAAAACTGGAACCTTGTTTAAATACAGCTCCCCTCCTATTCGGTACTTTTACCTGAGAGTCTGTACATGGCTGGAAAAGCACTCATAATTGTGCTGACTAGTCTCACTTCAGTTCATGACCATGAGTCTTAAAGGAGCCATCACTCAGCAGTCTCTGAACTCTTCCTCTCTCCTAGAAGATCTCCTTAAATCTCCAACCTCTTCTCCCTACCCCACTCTCAGATGATCACCTTGCTTTCTCCATCTTAGAAAATTTAAGAAATCAGAAAAGAACTATAGACTCCAACCAATTCATCTCTCAACATATCAACATGTGTACCACTATGCTTCTGTTTTCCCACCTGTTATCATAGATGAACTCTGAAGCCAAACTCTCCATTTATGCACTAGGTCCCCAACCCTCTTAGCTATTTAGGGACAACATTTCAGCAGTTCTTCCCTTTACTCCTATATCATTCACCAAACCTTTCTACTGGATCATTCCTTTAGCATACAAAACATTCTGGTATTTCTATAATCTTAAAATCCATTTTAGCCGACCAGCATGGCTCAACGGTTGAGTGTCCACCTATGAACCAGGAGGTCAGGGTTCAATTCCTAGTCATGGCACATGCCTGAATCAATGATTCTCTCTCATCATTGATGTTTCTTTCTTTCTTTCTTTCTCTTTCTTTCTCTCTCTCCTCTCTCTCCTCTCTCTCTCTCTCTCTCTCTCTCTCTCTCTCTCTCTCTCTCTCCATCTCTGGAATCAATAAAACCATATTTAAAAAAGACCCCACCATTTTAAAAAATGATTAAAAAATCCATTTTATAAAATCTTGTCTTATTTCCTTCAGCAACCACTGGCCCATTTCTTTGCTTTTCTTTGCAGCAAAATTACCTGAGCATTGCTTATATTGTCCCTAAATCTTTTTTTTCTCATTCTCTCTTAAATCCATTCAAGTCCAGCAGTTGTTCCTAGCAATATAGTAAATTAGTAAGTTATTCTGGTGATATATGGCCTCTATATTGCTAAAGGCAATGGTCAATAATTGGCCCCATCCCCATCACCCTTGACCTATTTGCAGTATTTGAGAAAGGTGATCACTGCCATCCCTTTGACACCTCTGCACTTGGTTTATAGGACACCAAATTGTCCTTCTTCCTCCCTGGTGACTTCATCTTAGTCCCTCTCGCTGGTTCTTCCTTTTCTTCCATATCTCCTAATGTCAGAGGGCTCAGCTCAGTCCTTGATCCTCTTCCCTTTTAAAAAAGCTTACTGTCATTCCTTTGGTGATCTTATCCACCACACTCCCCTCACTCACTTCCTTGGGCTCCTTGGATGGAACAAGAATGCTCATGTCATTTAGACCTACTGTTCCCTTTTTTTTAAATGTATATATTTAACATGTACAACTTGATGACTTGATATATGTATATACTGTGAAATAATCACCACAGTCAAGCTAATTAACATCTCTATCACCTCACATAGCTACCACTTTCTGTGTGTGTGTGTGTGTGTGTGTGTGTGTGTGGTTGAGAACACTTAGCAAATTTCAAGTACACAGTATAGTATTGTTATCTATTGTCTCCAAGCCATACAACAGATCTCTAGAACTTACTTATCTTGCCTGGGACATTCTTCTTGCAGAAGACTTGGCTAGTTCCCCCTCACCTGTTTCAAGTCTTTGATCAGCTCTTGCTATTTGATCAGACCACCCTATTATAAAAATCACCTTGTTCCCCTTCAGCACTCCTCAATCCCTTTAACCTGCTCTTTTTTCTTTCCATTAGCACTGACCAACAATATTATTTAGTTATTTGTGCTTACTCATTTAATTTCTGTATCCTCTTCTTGGAATATAAGTTCCATGAGGGCAGGGATTTTTGCCTGTTCTGTTCCCTCATGTATTCCCAAACCTAAAATAGTTCCGGGTACAATAGTAGGTGCACAGTAAACATTAAACATGTTTGAGTGTTGAATCAGTGAATGCATTTCTAAGCCCTGTACTTACCTTTATGCCTGGAAATCCTTCCAGCCCTGGCAAACCCATTGCACCAGGTTCTCCCTGTTAAACATGAACACAAGGAACTCAGGAGCAATGATTAAATGAATTTCAAACATTGGTTTTCAAAAGCAAAGATATATTTTGCCTAAAACTACTCCCTCTAACATTGATTGGTAATCTAGCAAGTAAATGGAATGCTCTATTTTCAAGCATTTGTATTCTTGCATTTGGTGTTTGAAAACAGTTTGAGAATAAGGCCACTCCCTGGAGAAGTATGAATCTATTTTCTGATTAGTTGTTTTTATTCTGATTAGGAATCTAATCAGAATGAATCCCTCTCGTCGGTGGTAATGCCAATTACAATAAGAATTAGGAGGAAAGGCTGTCTTAATAAAGTCGGCCAATTTGGGAGGTTCCTGGGGCTGCTAGATTACCAGGGAGTGAGACTATGCCCTTTAAGAGCAGAGGAAGATGAGCTCTCACAGCAGAGTTTGTCATCCTCCAGTCTTCTCTGAACCTGTAGCCGGACATGAATTGTGACCCAGGGGCAGCATCCCAATGATTTTAAAAGTTGCTGATCAGCCTCAGTGATTGGGCGTTGACCTAGGAACCAGGAGGTCATGGTTAGATTCCTGGTCAAGGCACATGTGCAGGTTGCTGGCTCAGTCCCCATTGTGGGGCATGCAGGAAGCTGCTGATCAATGATTTTCTCTCTCTCTGCCTTCCTCTCTGAAATCAATAAAAATATATTTAAAAATGTTACTGATCAAGCTGATGGGTCACTGATAGAAGATGGGTAACCATTTCCATTAAAAAATCTTTTATACATTCTAGTGTGTGGTCTCTAGCTCACTAGAGACTTCCGGTCCACAAAGAACACATTTAGAAAAGTTAGAATGATGGAAACTGCTCACTTTGAACACATAACCTTTAAACAATTTTTCCCCCCATTGATTTTAGGGAGAGTGGAGGAGAGAGGAAAAGATAGAAATATCAATTTGAGAGAAACACATTAATTGGCTGCCTCCTGCATGAGACCCAACCAGGACCCAGGCCGGGGAGGAGCATACAACCAAGGTACATGCCTTTGACTGGAATAGAACCTGGGACCATTCAGTCTGACACTCTATCCACTGAGCCAAACTGGCTAGGGTGAACAAATAAACTTTTTAATCAAGAGAAATAAAGTGGGTAGCATAGGACTTGATAATATTTTTTTCTTTTCTTTTTTCAGTTTTTTTAAAAGTAATTATTTTTTAATTAGAATTGATATTCAATATTATTTTAAATTAGTTTCAGGTGTACAGCATAATGATTATAGAATTATGTGATTTCTAAAGACCCCCAATAATTCAAGTATCCACCTGGCACTATACATAGTTATTACAATATTATTGACCATATTCCCTATGTTGAACTTTACATCCCTGTGACTATTTTGTAACTTACCAATTTGTATTTTTTAAAAAAACCCTCACCTGAGGATATTTTTCCATTGATTTTTAGAGAGTGGAAAGATAGAGAGAAATATCGATGTGAGAGAAACACATCGATTGGTTACCTCCTGCACAAGCCTTGACCAGGGCCTGGGCTGGGGAGGCTCTTACAACCAAAGTACGTGCCCTTGACCAGAATTGAACCCAGGACCCTTTGGTCCACAGTCCGAAGCTCTATCCTCTGAGCCAAACCGGCTAGGGCCCAATTTGTACTTTTTAATCCCTATACCTTTTTTACCCATTCCCCCCAACCCTCCTCTCCTCTGGCAACCATCAAAACAGAAATCGACTCACTGATAATTTTTATGCTTCAGAAATCTTTTAAAATGTCTATTACTATGTACCCTGTCAATAAGAAAATAAGATATTCAAATTCTATTCTACATGAAGCTCTGTAAAAGAGTCCTTGGGTTATTGACAAAGGAAATAAGCATTTGATTCTCTTTGTCTACAATCCCAACAATCCTCACGACAGAGAAAGGTGCTCAGCCAATCAATATTTGTTTGAAAGCAGCTAATAACAAAATATTTAATTGAAAGCCACTTATAAGTTGTACACCAAAGAAATGAAATGGAGCACCTCAGACAATAATTTAATTTAGGGTAATTTTCATCTATAACGGTCTACTGAGCCGAATAGAAGCAGGTGATCTGGTGCCATGGGTCCTGAAGGATTCTCCAAGAGTAAAGCTACCCACTTCAACATGACTTCTCCATATTCTATTCTGTGACCTAAAATTCTACCATTTCTACCTTATTTCTAATGGCATGAGATATTATTTCTCCCTACTGGGCAACTGGTGGGAAATGAAGGCAGTTGCATGGTGGTGCTGACATAGAGCCCAGAGGAGTACTTTCCAAGTTTTACCTAAGATAAACCTGAAGGTTTACACAGGATTTAATTTCATGATTCCACATTCTGTTTTTGTGCATCACTCACTTAATTCATCTTTCTAAAAGCAAGGAACATCCTTTAATTAGTTTTTATTCTTTATCCTTTGTTGCAGCTAAGAAATTTGCAGCATAATCTCTTAAAATTCTACACAAATGTCTGCATTTTTGTTGTCACTCACTTTCCAATCCAAGTGAATTATAATATAACCTTTATTATAAAGCTTTTCTAAAAAAGCTTTTCTCACCTTAATCTGCAGTTATTAATGATAAAGCTTGAATGTTGCCCCTAGATGATCCAGAGGGGATGTTTTGTGTGTGTGAGGATGAGAAGGCCATGAGGAAATTTTTATCAACAAGATGAAAGAAAATTAAAATTAGGGTGAAAGATATAATTGGTGAATGCATAACAAATGTTACAGATAAAGCCCTGGCCGGTGTGGCTCAGTTGGTTGAGTGTCTTCCCATGCACCAAGAGGTTGCTGGTTCAATTCCTGGTCAGGGCACATGCCAAGGTTGCTGTGGCTCAATCCCCAGTAGGAGGAATAAGGAGGGAGCCGAACTATGATTCTCTCTCCTCCATATTAAAAAAAAAGTTACAGATAAAGCAAGGGAAGGCTGAGTAGCAAAAGAAAGAAAACTTCTTGATGACGTATTGGGGGCTTGAAAATGCTGGTCAAAATCATGCTTTCAGGGGAAAACAAATTGGCTTTTAATATTCAGTGCCCCATAAGAAAATATGCACTTTAACCCATTTTCTTTGAAAATACATTTAGATGTGAAAAGGTTACTTTTTATGGTTTGTTCTTTTGCTCATTTAAAATTTATTCATCTAGTTTTACCAAACTGTAAGGAAAGGGCCTTACATTTTCTCACATGACAATGGAAAGTGGTTTGAAAGTTTAATTCTTCAATTTCAGGGGCTTTTGAGTTCAAATATATACCCCGAAGTTAAAAGGATATACAAATGGAATATAAAAGATGGAACATATGCTTATAAAGGACATGAAGGGAAAAACTGCCATCAAAGAAAGGTGATGTACCATAATTCAATTTGGCAGAACTTTCACAGTGACGCCCCCTGGTTGAGAAGGATGCTTGAGAACAATGCCCATCCTTTGGGCAGCTGAGGACAGGACCTCTTTCTGTGCTGAGTGTTAACCGCCTGATACATTACTCCTAAGAAGTGGGTTTATGACGGCACACCACATCTCCTACAGAACAACTGCCTCACATTCAAAGCAGATCAACAGTCTCCCTGCTTTCTTTTGCTGGGGAGATGGCCGACATATTAAGGGATTTCTTTCCAGTAACTATTTCTCTTCTACAATCTACTTAACATGGAATCAATCACCAAAATTGTTCTAGTAGAAGAAAGTGCCCCATTTATCAGGAGCTGTATATGCGCCTTCCTTCATCAAAGGGTGATTTTAAAACACAGTGATGAAAGAGACAAATGCCAAAGGCAGTGACCTCAGGACGGATGCGTCTAACAAATGAAGAGCACACTGCTGGCATTTCTTCAGTAGCCCGCCTGCTCCCTGCAGGATGTTATCTGATGACATCGAAGAAGGCAGGGCATCTCTGCCTGATGCTCCGCTTTCAAACTTTAATCAAGACCTATCTGCTAAATGACACAAAACATGGGAATATACATACCACTGGGCCAGGATCACCTTTTGGGCCCTATGAGAAAAAAAAAGGAAAGTTATTTTTAAAAGCATGACTAAAGCAAAATTACCAAATAGGAAGCATTTTTGTCTGATTTGCTTTAATACACATACAAATATTTGCAAGTTTTGTTTTGCTACAGTTTGGATTTGAAGAAAAAGATGAAGAAACATAACTTGATGGAACTGTCATGACAGCAACTGATTGGAAATTGATCTAGTTCTTAGACTTTTAATGCGAAAAGTGGCACAGCGATGCATAATGCTATTTTTCATTATTTTGGCTGTGTACGTTTTCTCAGTTTTATTATAATTGGTTTCATTTTGTCCTCCAGCATAAAATTTTGGTTATATCTGTAACACGTATTTTGGGGTGTGCACTTAGGAGTTATTTTTGTTTGCTTTGTTTTGTTTTAGTTGTGGTTGTTCAGCTAAGGTATGCTTGGTGATAAAAAACTGTACTCACCGGGGGGCCGGGGGGCCCTGGATAACTGGGAACAGTTACACCTCCCTTAAAAAAAAGAGGACAAGAATTATATTAATCCATAACAGGAAAACTATTTTATGTAATTATAAAGGTAAATACCTGGATTTTATATAAACTGCTCATTCCATTTCCTTCAGTGAATGGCACACCCTTAGGAAAGAAATGAGATATAGAATTATTCTTTTATCTTTTTACAAAAATATATTTTTCCTGTTCTATTTTAGGAAGTGAGTTTAATACTATAAGTAAAATAATACCGTGTTTCTATTTTTGGCTCTTCAAAGGCAAATATAGAGGAAAAAATGGAAAGGAGTGTGAACTCCACCTGGAGCACACAGACACATCCAGGAGGGGTGTGCTTAATGTTCAGGTTTGACAGGCGACACACTAATGCACTCAGAGGAAAATATTATTGGTGCATTAAAATTCAGTTTCTGAATTGCCAATTTATGCAAACTGTTTACAGCTCGCTGACCTGCAGGCTATACCACAGTCCTGCTGATGAAGATGTGAATAGGGAACAATTTGGCTACTGAAAAGTAATTTTTTTCCACAGTCTCTTCATACTAAACAGAAAATTAAGGTTAAATGGGATGATGTTACTCACAACCCTATGTGGCCGTTTCTACAGAAACATATTCCTTAGAACAACGGGGAATAAGAACTTCCTAATAAAATTGGCCTGTGATTGGAAAGTCCCAAAGTAACTAACACAGAGAACTCATTTGAGACCTTAAAAATCACACACATTGGCATTCAGAAAAAATGTGCATATGAAAATTTTACTTAGGATCTTTTATCATTTTTAAAGAAATTTCCATACAATCACTAATCTAAATTTCTCTTTTTATGACTTCCATATTTCCGGTGCAAAGTTGAAGAAGCCATCATTTCACTGTTTTAGGATAATGGTCATCATTTGAAGACTTGCATCTTCAAATCACTAGTGATGGAAGAAAAAAATGCTCCATTCATTTGCGTATTTATTATTTCACTCACTAATTTGACAATTGTTGAATGTCTACTATATTTTAGTGTGCTAAGTCCTGGAACAATGAAGGATAATTTTGTCCGAGATCCCTCCCCACCCCAAAAGACAACATTAATCTGTCTTGAAGAATAAGTAATTTTGGAGGATTCAGGGGGAAGAGGAAGATTTTTTAAACCCATTATAAAATATAGGTCTCTTTTGTGTATTCAGTTTATATTTTGCTGTTCTGTCCGCTGGAGAGGGAGTGTATTTTAGGATTTGAGCCCCAAATGCTTTCTGTCCTGTTTCCCTGTCAAGGGAGAAGGTAAACAAAATGAAGACCAGGTTTAGGAACACAGAGTGCAAATCCCTTCTGTGTGTGCAAAGTCTACATTCACATGAAGGTTATCAACATATCTGTGTGGTCTTCATAAAATCACAGAGGAATTCTGCCCCCGCTCCAGTGAGTTTGGCTTCTAAAGTATTCCTATGAGGCAGGGTGGACCAAAGTTCTGCTGCGATTTGAGCGTGGCCCCACATGAGGGCAGACTTGCTACAGAGAGAGGTACCTCTTCTCTTCTCGGCCTCCCGACAAAGTGCATATCTGTCTCAATCAGAAGCATAAAAACACCGATGGCTCTTGTACATTTTATCCAGAAGGTGCTATATAAATAGAATTTCCTTGCATCTCAGACATAATGGACCGCAATGAACACATATAACATAATACCAAATCCTGCACCTACTCACATTGTTGGAAGGGATCTCTTTTTAAAGCCCACCTATTTTCTGTGAATGAGGCTCCCTGAGGTTTAATGACTTTCCCATGACCACCCGCCCCCTCCCCCCTGCCTCCCCCCAGGCAGGAAGTGGAAAGTCTGGGCACCTACCCAGGTCTTCTGAGTCTACAGTAAGGAGGCCTGCAGTATGCAAATCTGAGCACTTCTCATTGGAGCAGAGCTAAAGGGGAAACATCAGTTCTCCCCAAAGCTACCCTGGCTAACATTTATATGTATACATAAAACTCAGATGACTTTTTATCCGTAAGAACATCTAAATGTAGTCTGACCTCTGAGATACGGAAGTCATAAGTAGGCACACACAACTTTAACTTTTAAACCTGAAACAACTCACAGGTGGTCCAGGAGGTCCAGGTCTCCCAGGAGGTCCTTCGCTGCCCTGCAAGGGATATTCAGACCAAAAATCAATGGTTTAGACATTTCCACCCCAAGTTTATGAACCAGATTGTACTTGCTCTGAGAACCGCATTCTGAAATCAATATGGGCTGTCATTTTGTTTTGGCCTTGCAAGGTCTTATTCAGCTTGGCTTTTCTCTTTCATCAGGAAATACATTTCTAGACCACAGGAAAGGTAAATGCGTTTTCCTGAACTCATTCAAATTCTTACTCTGGGAGCCCAGGGATGAAGCTTATTTTTAGATGGAGCCAGACAACTCAGGTAATCCCATCCTGGACTTCGAGTGCAGCTGGGGGAACTCGCCGCTTGTGGGGGTGCAGAGCAGAGCTCCTGGAAGCAGGGGACAAACCACTCACTTCAGCCTCACCTCTACACCTTCAACGTTTGGGAATCAGAGGGGTCATCTGCATAATTTGACCAGAGTAGAAAATCACAACCTATTTCATGTCTGCAGGAGGAGAAACCTCTCTCACTTCCTAAGTTCCTATTAGACTTTATAACCAAGTCAGGCATGTCCTACTGAACAGAAGTGACTGTGGTTCGACACTTTCGGATAAATGTTCTATACAATTTAAACAGCCTCAGACATTCTGTTTACAGGAGAAGCAGACTGAATAATGAATTCAAGTTGAAACTTGAAAAATGGATTTCACTTTTATTTTTTATAAAACACAGAATGCTTATCAGTCCATAATAAGCAGAGATATTATGGTCCCTTTGGTGTCTTTAATAAGTTCTTCCTGTAAATTTTCTTTTAGAATCTTTTAACTCCCTTAACACCGCTGGCATGAAATGGTTAATTAAAAAAGAATTCAGAGAGAGTGGGATTCCTACTTACTGTGCCCCCAAATTTTGAGGGATTTCAGCTCATTTCCATAAATTTAATGAAGGATTTCATCCCAATCTCCCTATTTTTAAAGGGAAGTATCATAAAACCCCCTTTGTTTGTATCTTTGTCAAGGAAAATAAACTGTAAAGTTTTTCTTGCAATGTGTCTGACTGAGAATGTGACAATGAGTATATTGTATTTTTGCCCAAACTGCTTTGATGGTGGCTATCTCTCCAAGACATGTCATATTCTGCTGACTGCAGGCAGTGTCCTCCCAGAATTATGTCATAGTTCTCACAAGCTATGAGAGGACAACAAACAAGGAAAAATATGTGCCTGTTGAAAAGACTTTTATTCCTGGCACAATTAAAAGACATATTTTCATCCTCAATTGCGCCCCAAAGCTCATCCAGTGTGGAATTCCCATTAACTTCAAAAGGCAAATCTCTGACTGAATAATTTCCATAGAGAACAGAGAAGAAAGGCTGGTGGGGTAGGCAAGCTCCTTGGAATACTATCAGAAAAATATGTGTTGAGACTATTTAGAATAAGCACATTGTTCCCTTTCATATTTTGTTGTGGGGGGGGGGATTCCTTTGTTCCTTGATGCCATTTTGTCCCATTTTGGTCATTTCAGGGTAGAAGCCACTTACGTGCCTCGTGTGGACTTTTGATTGTTACTTCCCTCATCTGGTTACTTCCCTGAATAGCTAGTCTTATTTCACTCATTTTCTGGCTCTGTCTGGATTCATATTGTGGGGCCAATTTAGATCCTAAATAAGGTAAACTGATGAAGCCCTGTGGCCTTCCTGTCTGTCGCCTGTATTGCTGCTCCTCCCTTCTGACCACAGCAACCCATTTGCCCAATTAGCAGCCTCCCCAGGAAACAAGCCTTCCTGGTGAAGAGAGAGAAGGAAGCTAGGCAGTCAGGAATTGGGACCATGGGGGCGGGAAATAAAACTGGGGAACCCAGCTAATGGAGTCACTAAGGCATCTCAACTGGGCGGGGAAGGAAGGACGCCTGTAAGAGGTATGAACTTTAAGATGTATAGCTGTTGCTAAGACAGGCAGCTTGCAGATAACAAATCACAAGACAGTGAGGCATATACTAACCAATCCCAAGAATATTATTAAGGCATAATTCTTTGAAAAGACCATTTAGGAGCTAGCAAGGTGTAATCCACCCTCCTAATTAAAAGGTGCGCTCTTCCTCTCACCCTCGCTCTTCTCCCTGGCATGCAAGGGGTTCTTGACATTCCTGTGTGGGGGAGCACATCCCTGCACCCACGTGGGTTATGGCCTTGTGGGCCTCTACACACGGACTAACAGACTTTAACATCCAGCTGTTATGTGGGAAGGAAGCTCTGGGCACCGGCCTGCTCCTGGGACCCCAGCTGCACCTTTTCCAGGTCTGGCTTCTCTCAATAAACTTTGGTTCCACTGATCGTTTTTGTCCGTGACTTCATTCTTTGATTTTGAGAGAACTCAGACTCAACACCCCACCTTTTGGTTTCACTACTGGTTCCTCAGTAAATTTCCCCTATGACTCTCAAATAACAGAACTCCCCAATTTTCTCAGCAGCCGCCGGATTATTGGACTCCTAGTCCTGATGACCAGCCTTCTCTCCGAAGCCTCGGCCCCTGTGGCTGGAACTCCCAATAGAGACACGGTACCTGCACCTCTTCAGGAGGCTGCTCCCACACCCCCTTCCACAAAGCACCATGCCCAGGACCCTGGATCCAGCTTGGACTTTTGCTATATGGCACCAGTGTTCTCTTTATCTTTCCTCTAGGAACGTATCTCCTGTATTCGTTCAGGCCAATTTTTTGACCTATGTCCTTCTAAGTCCACTATCAGAATAGCTATTCCCTGACATCAGTTCTACTGTGATGCTCTCTCTGTAAATGGTCTCACCCTGCCCCGACCCCAGGCCCCAGTTCAAACACTAAGGGAGGCTTTTCCTCTGTACCTTGTCACCCTTAGCTCCGGAGGGACCCGGATGTCCGGTTCTTCCCAACAAGCCCTGTAAAACACAAAACTAAGTTTGCTACAGAAAACAACAATGAAGTGGCCACAGGGTATTGACAGTTGGTCTAAAAACTGATACATTTTGAAGGTCATTTAATCCTAATTAAATCAATCCTACAAGCTTCCATTTCTTCAGGCTGATGCAGCAGCTGTAGCCTGCTGATAAGCTCTTGCAAGGGTAAAATTTGTATTTGTGGCTGCTTTTCACCTTGGCCAACCACATTTAATGACCTTAATTGGAACCTTTTGATACATTTAAGAATTTAGCCTTGCTGTTTAAATGGCAATTTACATAACATTATGCCTTCCTAAATGAGCTATAATTTTGGTAGCGATCAACATTTTACATACTTCAAGACGCGGCAGAATTAACAATGTGCATATTGAGTTATGTGATCTGCAATTTACCAATGGAAAATAAAATTTAATGTTAATTCTTTTTTGAGAATAGAGTTAGCTATAATTTTCATGGTTTCTTTCACAACCCTCTCTCTTAATTTTTAATTTTAGTCTACAATTTAAAGCCAGGTTTGTTCTGCATAACTGTGGTGAAAGCAAAAATGATAAAATTTTAATTATGGCAAATCCGTGATTCAAAACATTAAGGAAAGTGATTACATTCCCACTTGTGTGATAAATACCATTTGCATAGGAACTCTAAGAAGGGAAGAGTTGGAGAAGTTAAGAATAGTGTTGCTATCTTTAGCAAATTAAAATACAATATTTGGGCCCTGGCCCCTGTGGCTCAGTTGGCTGGAGTGTGGTCCCATGCACTGAAAAATCTCAGGTTTGGTTCCTGGTCAGGGCACATGCACGGGCTTCAGTTTCAATCCTTGGTTCTTTGCTTGTAAGGGCAACTGATATATGCCATAGAGCAACCAATCTATGTTTCTCTCATTGATATTTCTCTCTCTCTCTCCCCCTCACCCTTACTTTCTCTCTAAAAATCAATGAAAAAAACATATCCTTGGATGAGGATTTAAAATACACTATTTGGGACATTCTAAAAATATTGTTCAGATGAAATTAAAATTAAACTGTGTATCCTGTATTTTAACTGGAAACACTAGATTTGAGCTTTGCTTTAATGAGAAATTGGATCTAGCAGGTGGAAAGGAAAATACATTCTATTTTTGGAAACACAGTATAACCAAAGACACAAAGGCGATGGTGTGTCTGAGGGTAAGTGAGAAAAGGTACTGAGTAAAGTGCAGGGCATTTTAATTCATAAATAGGAATGAAAATAAACTGAATCTGATGATCCATGACCAATTTTTTCCCTGTAGAAAATAAATTCTTAGTTCATGGTGCTCAAGAATGTAAGGGTGTAACCATCTAAATATCTCTTCCAAAGGTTAATGCCAAAAAATTACAATTAAAAACTGGAATGTTCTTTTCTATCCAACTTCTTTTCAAATAACTAGCTTAACCTCAGACTGATTTCTGGTCAGGTAGCAACCCTGAACAACCTTAAGTAAGACTAAATGAAAATCTGAGATGGTAGATGGTACTTTTCTATGCAACAGCTGGATAATCTACATAGAAGCACAGAGAACAAAAAACAATGAAAAATATTAGTTCACCTTTCATCATTCCAGCAGATATGAACCATGGGCAGAACAGTTCTAGCAAATACTTACAGGGGGTCCAGTCGGACCTGGAGCACCTGGAATGCCTGGAATTCCTTGAAGACCCTAGAAGAGATAGTTCCTACCATAAAATCTGTCATATCAGTGAAAACAAGGCATTTTACTTAACCAAATAATTTTACTATTGAAAATTAAACATTTATGTTGACTAATCAAAAACCATGATATATGCCATATTACAAATACCCGATTTCAAAGAGTCTTGTGTAACGGGGAGGAGGAGATCAATGGGGGAACAAAGGGGGACATTTGTAATACTTTCAACAATAAAGACAAATTTAAATAAAAGAGTCTTGGGAAAAATCTTATGTGTGTTTGTGTTAAATGATGTGGACATATTCTTTCTTCAAGATGATATCATCCTCACTGGCAATACTATGTGAGAGTGTGTGTGTGTGCATCCACATGTGCATGTACATGTGTGAATGGTATGAGTTAGGATATTGTACTGGCTCTTTTTATTCACCCACCATTAATTTTTTTACAGGTGTATAAGTAGAAAGAAAACAAATTTCTTTTGGAAATGGCACCTCTAAATATCTGGAAATTATAAATGCTATGCCATAAATTGCTTTATCTAAAAATACCAACATCTTCATAAAGTTCTCTCCATATGTATGTGTATAAAATATGCATTTACTTATGTATTTTTTTTTGCTACTTTTAGTTTCAGCACTGAATCAGCCTAGAGATGCTGAGTGAGTCTTTAGGCAGTCTAATTTATAAGCTTGGGACTCATTAACCTTTGATGACCACATTAAACTTTAAAATAAACCTCAGTCCATAAATAAAAAAATCATTCTTGGCAGTCTTTTTCTGAACAAGTTGAAATTTTGGAGTAAGGGTAAAAGTTACTAAGGATGCATAAAGGGCAATAAGATAATTTTAGAAGACAAGGTGGTCATTAAAGAAGATGAATACATATTAAAGAGTAGGACAGTCAATTTAGCATATAGTGCCAAGCTAAAATATAAATTAAAATTTATTGCATAGATATTCAGGGACCACTAAGTTCTTTCCCTGCTCTGATATTTTCATTTTGCAAGTCCTAGCCCAGTTGCTATAAGAAAATTTATTTATTTATTGTAATAATTTATGGCTGACAATATTTTCATGTCCTACTTATCAATTATTATCCTGAGATATTGTAGGAAGGCCTGCATTCCAAGCAAGGATTTACTTTGACTATAAGAAGTGTGTTCTATTTGCAACTTACAAATTGCTACCTTGAGTTGTGAAACATCTGCAAAAAACATAGAGGATAATGTCACTTTTTCTAAGACCAATAAACAAACAGGCAACTCCTAAGTTCCCAGATGGAACTTAACTTTCTGGAATTCCCTATGTAATAAGAGTCTTGTGCAAAATATTGTGTACTCTGTTAAAAGTCCATCAGGTGTCCTTAAGGAAGAAAACACTAAAACAGCAGAGGAATAATAGCAATGGATTTCAATTCACCAAGAGGATAAAGTATCTATCCTGTTAAATCAATAAAAATTAACTTCTAATAAATCTGACTTAGAGTCCCTTATAAAAACCCCAAATTCCAATTATTTCCTGGTCTTTTTGTCATTACCTTCTCAATTGCCTCTGAAGCCTACCTCTCGAATCTAGGCAGGTAACAGCTATTAGAATATTAAAATCAGATATTGTGCTTGTATTTCAATGAAACTTTCTATGGAGCATAAAGAAGAAAATACTCAACAACTCTTAATTTGAAAATAAAATGCCCTTACAGTTTTATTTATGAATGAAAATAAATATCATACTATATTTCTATTCTTCAATTTTTAACTTGGAAAAAATCAAGAGCCAATCCTCAGTTTTCTAGAATAGGATCAATATTAATGAAAAAGAATAACACACAATGATCATTTATAATTTGAAATATAACTCCAACTCAAAAAATAGATCACTTCATACCGTTATGATTTTCTGCACTAATATCAAGGTTAATATATGCCAGATGGCTTACTTACTTTCATTAAGAATTATTAGCATCAAAACTGTTTAAACTAACAACAATTCATCATCCTAATAGGTTTTTCTAATAGTTAATGTGAATTATGCAGGTAAAGAATGATACCCTGAGCATCACCATGGCTTCGAGTCAGAAACTTATACCATCATCTCAAAAGCACATTTGACTTTGAACCTTAGTCCGGGGGTGGGCAACTGATTTAAGCTAGTCCAATCAGATTCTTTTCTCCTAAGAGTTTGAAAGTTGAGCAGACACACTGACAAAACAAGGTCATTGAAGTTGAGCCAGGTTCCAGAGAAGTCCTGCTGAGTTTTGGGGCTGTTCTTATCTCCACGTTGCTTGTTAACTATTCTTCCCATCCTACTAGGTATCTTGGGATATTTGTCAGTGAAACCCCCCTTCTTCAACCCTGTGCTTTTTTAAAAAATTGTCTTTTTTAAAAATTTAAACTCTTTATTGTTTAAAGTATTAAGAGTCTCCTTTTTCCCCCATTGACTTCTCCCCGGCCATCCCCACCCCCAAGCATAGGCCCTCATCCCCTACTGTCTGTATCCATTGGTTTTGCTCATATGCATGAATACAAGTCCTTTGGTTGAGCTCTTACTCTCAGCCTCTCACCCCTACACCCCCAAGCCTTTCCTCATACAACCCCTGGCTTTTATTTTGGGAGAGCAGGAATTATCATCTGCTACATGAAAATAGAAACATAGCAACTGATATATTAACTTTGTGCTTTAATTTCCTTGTCTTAAAAACTGGACCATTGATAATAAACATTAACATATTAGTATATTTAAAATGTGCTAACATTTGAAAAGACCTACCTAAGTCTTTGTTTTTATTTGTTTCAGCATTAAAATGAACTCTAGGAAAACTGATGTCTTTCTTTTGATGAGTTACTTAAAGAGAATCAATAGGACTATATTACCAGAGAATAATCTTTTACCTCATCGCCTTTCTCCCCAGGTATCCCAGGGTAGCCCCGTTCTCCTTTGCTTCCCTAAAAAGACAATAAATTCAGCAAGTACACTCAGTCACTCTGTCATCTTTTGAAACAATGACAGTATCTCTTCTCAGGATACTTGGGCCATATAATTTGGACAGAGTTAGGGAACAAATTAATTACATTTGCCAATGGCTTTATACCAATTTTCCAAAAATATTTTTGCAAGAAGTAGCGTATTTTAAAACAGGTTTCCTTTTTTCACACTGAATTGGAGGTCACACAAAGGAGAGTGAAGAAGAGACCTTCCTTACCTTTGGTCCCTCTCTGCCTGGGATTCCTGCAGGACCCCGCGGCCCTATGTCACCCTAGAGGACAGGGTTAACAGGTCTGAGAGAAGGCACTATGTGTCAGTAGGAAGCCCATCAACAACCAGCCTGCCTTCTTACCTTCCGGGCTATAGAATCGTACTTTCCAGGCTCACCAGGGCCTCCTTCTTCTCCTTTGTTGCTTTTCAGCCCAGGGACACTGGTTTGGCAGTTGCCACAAAAGTTCTAATGAGTAAAAAGATAAGGTGACTGAGAGAGTCATGAAAGTCATCTATAAAAGGGAGGTTTGATCAAATTTGGAGCTCTAATTGAACTTCTGCCAGAGATAAGTGATAGAACAATTGCTGTATCATCACTTTCAGAAACTTAATTTATCCAATTTGAAAAGACTACTTTTTGTGAAGTAAAAACTACTTATGTACCTAGTCACTAATATCTGTTTATGATACTGGTGAGCTATTTAAGAAACATGTCTATGATGCTATTTAAAAGGAAAATTCTAAATAAATAAGGAATAGACATGTCAGTTAAGACAGACTGAGTTTCAACTGCCTAGTAGCAGGTTTAAAAAAGAGGTGGGAAAATTAAGAATAAAAAGAGAGGTGGTATTATAGTTTAGAATAACCAGCAAGATTACAGAGCTCATACAGCCAGTACAATAAATTCTTAAAAGAGAAAGAGAAAGCTGTGAAGAAAGGATTTTTCTTTTCTGAGAGCAAAATTAGTGAGAGAACTCTCCATAGTTTACCAACATTTTATTTCTCAGTGGAAGCACTCAGGTGAGAAATAAGTACTTGAGTGACTTGGACCTGACTTCTATGTCAGATCCAAGTACAGATAGGAAATCTAAGTGGAATTACCTTTCCATTGCCTTCTCGGTAACCTTTAGCTGATTGGGAAAGGCTTGAATTTAAGTGTCTGAGCTCCCAAGATAAACGTCTTATCATGTATCTAAAGAAAAATTGTCTGCAAAAAGCCCTGGAAAGGCTTATTGTCAAATAAATTGTTAAATAAAAATATTATCAGGAAAGGCACAGAATAGGGACCATCGGATGGGGGAGAAAGTTTAGTTTTAACAGTTGACAGGACACTAGAAGCCTCTACTCTTTCTTCCTTTTCACCAAAGGGAAGAATCTTTAAACATGAAGAGGGAACTAAAGCTTGCTATGGTGAAGTTAGCAAAAAATTTGCTCATGGCTAGTCAAGTTCAATATTTTTGACTCATTGAATATTAGCATAAGTCTGATTTCCAAATAAATTAGCTTCCTTGGAAAACTAATTTTATATGATAGTGAAAAGATTCTAAGGCAATTTGTCTAAAAAAATGCTGGGCTAGAGTTCTCTTCATGGTGGGCCTTCTTAGTTCTCTTCATGGTGGGATATGTAAATGGGAGCTAAAGTATTCATTGTTTCTTAAACTAATTTTACCATCAGGATCTTTTTACAGAGCCAATGTGTTGGTAGAGAAGTTAAAAAAATACATATCTAATTGGAGACTACTACTTATAATGTCTGAAAAACTATAACGAGAGAAAGATGCCTGAGGACTTAAGAGAACCAAAAAGTTTTTCATATTTAAAAAAGTATAAAGAAAATGAATTATTGTATCTATAGACATACATATAAATGTGGCATATCAATACAGAGCAAAACCCTGGCATATCAATATACAACAACATTTTAGAATAGAGTATTCAATTGATTATTTTAATAAAACATAAAATATGGTAATCATTAAGAGTCAATAGAATTTTCTAAGAGTCACTTCAAACTGTCCTCATTTTCTTTAGTTTAGGATTACCAGAATGCTAAATTAATGGTAAATTAATTTTCATTAATGGAAAATTAGTTTTTATTAAGCTTCTTGAAAAAATGTCTTAAGATTTCCTTATGAAGAGGATAAGGATGCACCAATTATTAGCCAATACACAATCTCATTCAAAGAGGGAATGATGCACAGATTAACCTACACGGTGGTCTTTGATAGGGTATCATTTGGGTCTGGAATTATTTCAGCTCTTTTCAATACATTAATCAAAGGTATTTTTGAAAACAGAAATCAGGAGACCAAATTTGCTAAAGACTCAAGACAGAGAAGGAAAGTTAATGAGTTGAGTAACAGGGTCAGGATTTAAAATGGCATTATTAAGTTGGCCTAATAGAGCCAATCCCCAATCTAAATTCCTGTATTAGATTTTATTGGGGGAACTACATGCTTTCCTACTCTATTCAATACAGTTTGTTGGGACTATCAGTCAACATGTCCTGCCTGCCTCTTGCCAATCGGCTCTCCTGGGTCTCAGAGCCTCAGCTGAGATGCTAGGACTGGAAGAATGGCAGAGAGCATTTATTAGAGAGATGCTGCCCTGGTGAAACTGTCTAAATTCCAAGAGCCTTGTAGTCCTGGTCCCTCAACATGACAGAGCCTATTCAGTCTTTCTAAGCCAATCCATATCCCATCGGGATATTCATTTCTGCTTAAGTATATAAATTTTTGATCCTTACAGTAAAGAACCCTAGCTATTTTGGAATGGTATAACACTTACAATTCTGCTATTTACAACACTACTGCATTGTAAAGAACTGAGACAATGTCTGAGGACCTGTATTCCTATGTTCATGTTACACTTATGAGCTGTGTGACTCTGAGCAACTTAGTTAACTGCTGGGAACTTCAGTCTCTCATCTACAGAATGGGGATACTACCACAGCCTGAACTCACAGGATTGTTGTGAAAGGAAGTGAGATTACATTAAGTAGAGCAGCTGCCTGGCATGTAATTGTAATTCAATAAATATAAGATCTTCCTGAAACTCCCATAAATATTCTTTTCTGATTTATTAGACAATGTTGGCCTTTGAAGGTTTTAAAAACTTCTATAATATATTTTTATACATATTCATATGGAAATTCATATTCACATTCATATTTACATTTATATATATCTATTCTCAAAAGTTTAATCACCTACCAAGTACATATACTAGAATTCCTGAGTGTTTTGAATTCAACAAATATTCCTGCCTGCCTACTACTATGTAAGTAATTGTACAAAACATTGGGTAAATGCCAGGAATATAAAATAAGTCACATATACACACGTAGCTTAAATGTATGTCTCTCTCTCTGTGTATATACATATACACTGTCCATTCACACAGAGACAGATAAAACAACATTTGAATATAATGTGAAGAAGCAGATTTTCATGTGGGTTCACTCCATCTTAGCATACCATGAAGAAATGCAAATACATAGAGTTATGGATGTCCCATTATCACCTCCCCCATCTATTTTACAAATAAAACACATGGAAGTATTAGGGGAAAATGGCAGTAAGATTTATTTCCTCTGAGATGGAAATAAGTAGACATACTTTTTATTTGACAGAGTAACAGGTGTTAAGGCAATTGTTGGCTTTGGAACATGAGAGTTCATTTTGTAAACTCCCATGATATCAAACCTCAGGCTTGCATTCGAGCTGTTTATTGAGAAGCACTGGTTTTCATCCTGGGTCTGGCCAGGGCAGATACAGGGAGAAGGATTAGGTTTCTCAGTGGTGAGCCAGGGTGAGTAAACACCCGTTAAGAGAGGAGAGAATGATCTACTCAAGGGTGTCAGTGACAGGATGCCTTCCCTGTGGTTCATCTCAGAACTATCATCTCTCCCCTTCCCTGCCCTTCGACACCTAAAATGGGAGGGTGGTGATGAAGAAGAGAGTAAAGGCTTAGTATAAAGGGCGCAAGGTACATAAAAATACGTGTCCCTTTTTTCTATCTTAAAAATTGAATTTTAGTTCAGGCTAAGCAATTAACTCAATTTCTTGTAAAGATTTCCTTTCTGATTTTTCCTGGAAATTAACATGTAATTTCTTACATAGCAACAATTACCTTGAGCAAAACACCGATGTCTCCCAAGAGAGGAAGTGCAATCTGTGGTTGAGAAAGAAGCAGATCCATATATTTGTAC
Organism: Myotis lucifugus; assembly: GCF_000147115.1. NCBI lineage: Eukaryota > Metazoa > Chordata > Mammalia > Chiroptera > Vespertilionidae > Myotis > Myotis lucifugus. The sequence goes on along the minus strand of NW_005871107.1, from coordinate 2,142,536 downwards.
ATATATAGGCACACAATACAATGCAAACATTCAACACAATGTAGACATTTTTAAGAAATACTCATTATTCCTCTACTATGAACAACCAAACACATGCATATTATTGCTTTGATTCTGTGTCTCTATTTTATATTTTCATGACCATGGCAACCTTTATGTCAACCCTAACATATTATTAGTTTTACACTTGATCTTAGCCAAAAGGCTGAGAAGCAATTTATTGTTAATGTTTTAAATAATGCATAAAGGTAAATCATTTATTCAAAGAAAATCACTCCTCTGCCAGGAAAATTATCAAGCTATTGAAAACTATAAAAATTACAGGATGAGTTTGCCTTAAAGTTCTTTCTCACTGCCACTTAAAAGGGCCTATATGTGGCCTAAGGGATGGGCAAGACAGATCCTAAGGGAATTCAGGCAGTGTTTTGGCCTCATGTCTTAAATTGTCCCTTCAAAGAGACACTGTAAACCCAAGTAACACTTTACAAGATCCCCAGATGATGCACCGTGATTCACTCAGTGGTGGAGTTCAAGTACGGCCGAAACGTGCCTCTGCATGTAGCTTATAAAGGCACTCGGGGCCCAGCCATGTGGGAACTAGAAGGATTTGTGAGGCTTAGAACTGAGAGACCAGATTTGGATTTTATTATACAAAACTCTTAATACAATGTCATGTCCCATATGGCCTCTCAAATTATAGCTGCTGAATCTGAGGCTATTTAAAGATTTCTCTGTCGCTCAAAGCAAGATTTAAGCTAAAATAAAACTTTGGAACACACAATTAGTGCCTAAACTCATTTTGTAAGAGCCCACTCAAGACACTTTTTGTAATCTAATCATTTCAGCATTTTAAAGCCACAGAATCAATGGCTATGTACCATATTGTAAGTAACTTACCTGCAAACTTCCATTTAGAGAAATGAAATTCATTTAGTCACTAGCATTAGAAAAAAATAGAAATTGTGGCTATAGATTTTAACTCAATTTTCCATGGGATTGAGACATTATATGCCAAAGCTCAGCCTGGGGCAAAAATTGTACAGCTGAATTATACCCTTAGGAAGTAAATATTCATCACACACACAAAAATGCTGGCACAGCTTGACTTCTTCCCCCTCTACAAAATAATGGGGACAAACAAAATCACCAGGCAGGCGCCGAGCATTCTAATTAGTTTGGACAGCAAAACTTGCTTGGTAGGCTGTTTGGCTTCTAGGTGTATTAAAGACACATAAATCAGGCAGTCTGTTGACATACCGGGTCACCTGGGGGGCCTGGCAGACCTGGCTTTCCATCCCTCCCTGGAGCTCCCTGCAAACAGAAACATGTTCACATCTTGGCACAGAGGAACAGGTGCAGATTGAACAGGTTGTGGGGGAGGAGTTGGTCAAGGCTGTCCTTACATCATTCCCTGGAGTTCCTGGCAATCCAGGGTGACCTCGAGGACCCTGGAAAAGGGGGGAAACAGTGACTTATGAGGATGGTCTTTCAGTAATTTCCCCAAGGTCAGCAAGCTGGATTTGCTGTGCCTAATGACTTGGTTAAGTAACTTACCTGAATACCTGGCTCTCCAGCTGGTCCTTGGGAGCCCTAAGTAGAATGAGATGCAATGATCAGAATTCTGCCAGGAATGTTCATAAATTAGCCAAGGGAGGTAAAGGGCTAAGTATGGATATTTACTTAGTGGAACCACACGGCTTGCCACCAGGCACACCCTGAAAACTCTCTGCAAAGTCAGCCCAGACTTTCGGGTGACAGGTGAACACTTCACTAGATGCCTGTTTCTGGAAACATCCACATGGTTTGGCTCAGGTGCCACATGGTTTTGCTCTCTCAGCACCATCATCTGTCCCTGTACCCTCATGAATGCTCAAACAATGCATCCAAATTCTACCTGTTCAGAAACTGACTGCCCACAGGGTAACTGGAACAGGGCTTCCTTCTCCTTCTGCTTCTACTTTGTGTCATTTCTCTGTTTGAAGAAATTTCCAGAAACAGTGTCCAGTGACAGGAGTAGGAAGTAAAACATTAGTCAGCTATCTGTTCCTACTTCAACAAATCGGAATTTGGGGTAACCAAAACGAGGCTGGGTGATGATCAGTGACCCTAATGATGACAGCTCGAAGCCTAGTATATAACCATGGACCACTGAATGAGGAAGTGACAACCAAGTAAGAAAAGAGCTGGTTTTCCCGAAGCTGGCTTCAGTAACTGCTCACAGACCTTTCCTTTTCTTATTTTTTTATATAAATATTCACATCACAGTTATTGTCAAAACTACTTTTGCTCCCTGTCTATTTGTACTGTGTTCTTATTTTTTATTTTTTTCCTTCAACCTCCTCCACTCCCCTAATAATTTTCTGATCTACTTTCTTTTACTTTGTTTAATCTCCAGTGGTCTTTTATAGTCTTGCCCTGGAAAATCAAACAGCAGTCAACACACAACTGACTTCACTACTAACACCTCCTTTTAGCTCTCATAACTTCATTACAAGAGCAATTTCCCAAATTAACGTCATTAAAATAAGCATGTATTCCACTTTTATTGGCCCAGAATCTTTGTGTTTTTAAAATAGCACATAAAAAGCTTTATTGCTTATTATTATTTAGTCAGCAAGTATGCTTACACTGGTCATTATTACCAGGCACTGTCCTTATAGCTAAAACATGTAAAGAAAACTGCCTATTTTTGTCTTAACTATTAAAAACAACTTCTCTTCTCTATTCTTTAAGATAATACTTAGAGATGTTTCATATCATCCCATTTATACATACTCCATTCACTTTAAATATTAACTATTTTATTCTACTTAAAAGCAAACAGTAATCTATAATAACCTAATAATAGGTATTTTTATAATCGTACAAACTTCACTCGAACTTTTTAGTATATAGAAAAGAGGAATAAAAGGTTAAATAACTGTTTCTATTCCAAAATCAGTGTACGTGTGTCAGCCCTGTAAGTCACACAGTGAGTGCCCTCTCTGTGCTCTGTAACGTAACCTCAGTGCCCTTTAATTCTCTCCCTCTGACCAGTGTTTATTGGTATTTCCTCCTGAGACCATTTTATTCTTTTCTCCTTTTCAAATATGTCACTGGATTTTGTTTCACAATATTGGAATCAACAGGATTTCAAAAACTCAATTGAATTTCACTTACTGTTCGGCCAGGAATTCCGACCCCTGGTGGGCCTATGTCACCTGGGGAGCCATGGACACCAGGCAGTCCTCTTTCACCCTGGAAATGAGGTGCTTCTGTTAGTGCAGTGCCCAAGGGATGTAAATTTTATGGCTGTATTATATCAATGAATAATTCTAAAAATTGTCTATGATATTTTTATACCTTTGGCCCCCGGGGCCCGGGTGCTCCAGGATTTCCATCTAATCCCTAAAAGAATAAAAAAGGAGGTGAATACATTTATTTTTCTAAAAAGGTTAATAACATTTAAGAAATCATTAACTCAAAAATATGTTATTGCTCTTCATCTTTCTTGAATAAACCTTTTTCTATAAAATAATAGTAAACAAGGAATACAAATTTCACTAGGGTATGGGTTTTATATAGTTACATTAAAATGTGTTTTCATCTTTAAAATAAGGCATCTGATACTGAGAACTATTTATCATTATTAATTAATATAAAAGGTCAAAGGGGATGAGAAAAATGCATATAAACAGGCATACTGGTTAGATTTTTCCAGTTAACCAGTTTTCTATGTCCTGGAAACAGCCTGGACCAGCAGGACACTTTCTTCCAATGACCACCTGTGGCCACACCTGAGAGCCCCAGAAAGGAAAATTCAGGCAGTTCTTCTGTTTTAACATAGTGTCCTAGGAAGGTTTATTGTTTAAAACTCGTGTTCCTTACTAGGCTTCATAGATCCCTAATGAATCTATGCCTTCTGCAGAGCGGGCCTGTGAAGCTTCCAAAATTGGCTGTTAAGATGGTGCATGTATGTGCATTTTCTTCAGAAGAAAGGCCTTTGCTTGCATAAAATTTCCAAAGAGATTAGGTCTCTGAGCTGAAGAATAAGATGAATATTTATTTTTATGCAGATCTAAACATGTTCCTGTACTTGTGATCTGAAACTGGAAGCACACAAAGGATAAACAATCTTTACAGGGAAATATTAATAAAAGATCTGGTACTTACTGGGTCTCCTGGCAGGCTTTTCCCTGGAGGACCAGCCTCACCTTTTGGACCTGGAAGCCCAGGAGGGCCTATAATCCCACCTGGATCTCCCTGAGGAAAACACGGTAAGAGTCTTACATCCTTGTCCAGGTCCATGGTGGGAGGTGTGGAGGCAGTAGTTTCCATTGATTTAAATCGTCATTATAGCCAGTCAAACTTCATTCATTCACTCTTTCTACAATATTTAGTAAGTGCCTAATTCATGCTAGGCACTGTTCTAGTTATCTTAAGTGCATTTAGATTTTGTAGTGAGTTATGTTAACAATAAGTTTTGCAGTATCATGACATATGTATGTGCATAAATATATGCACAATAAAGGCATTTATTCATAAAATTTGTTAGCTGATCTTTAGGCTTTCTTAAAGTTATTCCCCAGAAATGGTTCAACACTAATATACTATTTCCACATAGACATCAAGAAACAGGTCCTGAAAGACTAAGATTTCTTAGGTCCATATCAGAGTAAGCAGCTGAGTCTGAAGCAGACTTTCTGAGTCCTGAGATCTTCCTCTCTGAGTTAGTTCATTTTGTCACATTGTGTTTTTATTCCAGAACCAGGGCTGTCACAAATGCACAACATCATTCACCCCATGGTTTATGTGGCTGTCACTTCCCTTCATAATCCTGAGTCCTGTTCTTTCACTCCCCCAATGCCCTTTGGCCTCTGCTTCTTCCTCTGCCTTAACCACTTAATATGCACAATGAGTAAAATGGAAGCTATACCTTTTCTCCTTTAATGCCTTGTTTTCCTGGGATACCATGTTCTCCTGGCAACCCCTAGACAATTTAGAATGAAAGGGGAATAGCAATTAGAACATGTCTTATTATAATGACATTTTTATCTAAGTCTTTGTCAGAAAAACAGAACTTTAATATATAAAGTGTGTGAGGATGGGTTGGTTTTGATATTTTAGAGAGGAAAAATTTTAGTGAAAATATGTTGTTTCAAGGGAAGTAACCAGGATATAATGTGAAAGAAACTAAACAAGGGAGAATTGAACCAAATATTGCCAAGAAGGGGTGGGATGATGACAGTTGGTAGTATCACATGATACAGAAGGACAATGGGGTAAATAGAAAAAGATGCTTTTACTATATTTCAGCAACAGGGGGTCTTCCCCTTTTGATTTTGTTCTCTTTTTTAGCTTCAGCCACTATCACTTCCCTTTACTTCATGGGCATCTTGTGGCTCCATCTGTGCCACCAACATTTTTTCTCTTTCCATAGGATCTCTTCACTAGGGGCACCTGTAATGGTGTAGTCACTGCCTTGGGGGACTAACAAAAAGCTTAGCTCTATGAACTGAATGCTCAAAGTACTAAGCAGAACAAAATGCACTGTAAGATAGACCTCTAGAGCATTCAAAACAGAGCAAGAGGTCATGGAGCTATCTCCAAGGTGATGGCCAAAGGAGAGACTCTAATATTTGTCTAGAGGGTACTGGAATTGTGGCCAAACAGAGATCAGTTTCCAAGAAGATATGGGCAAGCATTTTTCTTGTTTTGCTCAAGTGAGGACTGATGGTATGTCTCAGCTCCCAAGGTGTCAGAAGGCTAGGGAGATAGTCCAAGGGGCAAATGGCTTACTTGGAGGCATGGATAGAAAAGTGCATTTAAGGGGGATGTGTGAGTGTGTGTGGGAGGGGGGAGGAAAAAGAGAGGGAGGGAGAGAGGGAGGGAGGAAGGGAGGAAGGGAGGGAGGGAGGGAGGGAGGGAGAGAGAGAGAGAGAGAGAGAGAGAGAGAGAGAGAGAGAGAGAAAGAATGAGTCCACTAAAGATAGGTTATAATGCAACCTGAGGACCTTTTTCCAATTGCATTATAGAAATATTTTCAGCCAAAACACTTGTTCACTTGTTCTTTTTGGAGGCTCTCACAAGAAAGAACAACAGAAGCTTTGGAAATATCTTTTTTTTTGGATGGAGAATTGAACCAAGGCCATGCATAATGGAAATGCTTGCTTTCTCTCTTGCTTTTCCTTATTTCTTTCGATGTTTCCCATCTCCTTTACTATTGGTGCACCAATGACAAGCATGTAAAAATGATAATTTAGTTAACTTGTGTCCCAAAGACCATTTTATTAGTCAACTGATGTTAAAAAAGACATCACATGAATATATGAAGGTACTGGCCTACACAATAGCCCCTGACATTAGCTATGATCACTTTTTTTTTAACAAGAGAAAAACAACCTAATTTAATTATATACATACGTATGGAAACCTCACATACATGAGTGTCAGAGACTCCACATACATGAATTATTCAGAGGCAGACAGGCAAAATGAGGTATATATAACATCCTGAGCTAAGGAATTAAGTTAGACACAGGCTGCTATGATCACTTCTAGTGGTAGAGATGACCTATGACTTTGAAAAATGCAGTATAACTCAGTCACATGAACAGATGTTGACATTCTTTAAAACAAGTCTCAATCTCAATTTAATTTTCAAATATCAAAGACACTTATATCTACTAATACATACAATATCTCCAGGTGGTCCTCTGGGTCCCATAGAGCCTGCAGGTCCTTGCTGACCCTAAAGTAGAAGGTGACATGTACTTTTAACTTGGCTAAAAAATGTACCTGATTAGATATAAAACATGGTGTGACTTAGATCTGTAGAAACGTGGACCTTCCACCCTCCTACCTTCTCTGTATAAAACTGAACTGCGCTATGGGCTTCCAAGAGAGCTTTAATATATTCTCATTTTAATGGATCTCATCAGCAGGTGAGGCCTGGATAACTTGCCTTACCTGTTGGTGGAAGCATCTCACGTGAATCTCTCCCCCACCTCCCAACAGGGGTCTTTCTTGGGACACTCCCCCAGATCCCAGGTGAGGAACTCAAGCATCTCAGGGATACACAATTTTGGCTTAGAAATTGAACGCTGAATCCTACTTACTTTAAGAAAATAGTTCAGGGTCATAGATTTAGCTTACATTGTTTACTCTTGACACTTTTAGGGATGCTATTGTGAATATGTTCTGAAAAAGAATTTAAACCCTATTGTGAATCAAAAGGCACAGCTACTGTGTGTGTAATAAATGCAGCCTATGAGGGGAAATCACCATGGAAACATGTTAAGCCTCTGAGAACATTTGTGAAGAAAATGAGCGGCCCTAGATCACCTTGTTTCACATAGAAATGGTGATAACTCCAAAATTATTTCCTCCTTTATTTCAGTTATTTCTTATATACCTTTAGTCCTGGGCTTCCTATTAAACCGGGGGGACCAGGATCTCCAGGTTCACCCTAAGAATAGGAGTGGAAAGGAAATTAAACCGGTTACTTTGATTTTCATGTTATCATTAGGTTGGAGATACAATTGAAGAATGTCAGGAGATTACCTTTATTCCTTGTGATCCTATTATCCCCGGTTCTCCCTGTAAATAAAATAATCCTATATAAAAAATCCTAATAAAAGCCTAATATGCTAACTGTCCAACCATTCATTCAACCAGTCACTATGACATGCACTGACCACCAGGGGGCAAATGCTCCGACTGGTAGGTTAGCTTGCTGCTGGGGTCCAGCTGATCGGGACTGGGCGAGACAGGCCGGACACGCCCTGGAGCCCTCCCAGGGTCCCTCCCCAGTCTCAATTGTGCATCGGTGTGAGGGACCCCACCAGTGCACGGATTCATGCACCGGGCCTCTAGTCAGTATATATATAATGCTTAAATTCAGATGGAGATGAGCATCTCTAGTCATGAATTCATTTGCATTTCCATTAATTAGCATACAATAAAGGGAGTATTATGGAAGACATGATGAAGTCAAGGTGGGCTCATTCTGAAACACCATTTAAAATACTTATTGCTAAAAAATAAACAATATTTTTCTTTGCAATTTTTTTTCTCAATGTTGCTTTTGACACTGTAATCATCACATTCATCACATTCCATTAGCAATGACTGCCTTCTCCACTCAGCTGGCATTGTTACAATTTGCCACCAGCTAATCTTTTATCTCAGAGAATGAAAAATTCAGATGAGGAGGTAAAGAAGAGTAGAATTGAAGTTGCTATGTCATGGTGATTCTACTAACAGGTATATGTACTTAATTAAAAAAAAGCCACAGAAAAAAATAAAGGTTATACACAAGACAATGATGTTGGCGATACTGAGTTTGCTTTTATATTTCCCATGACTTATTATTGACCATTTTGATAAAATTATCCTGATTGATAATAAATGCAATTTGTATCATTAAGAGAATTTTTGAAAAACTGTATTTTGCATTTTATATATCTTAAGTGGGTATATTTCAAAAGATTCATGTCCAATCACAAATAGTAATGGGTTAAAAAAATATACCATACCAGATGTTAAAGTGTCATCAGAGGATAAAATTTAACAAGGTTTAAAATTTCTCATTTATCAAAATAAAAGAGTCAAAATACACAGAGGAAAAAGTAAAATGCTCAGGGACCTTCTTTCATCAAATCTATTAGACTCCAAAGTAAACATACCAGGAATCAGAGAGAAAGAAATCAATGAAGTAGAAAACCCAAGATAGTGATAAAACATCCACTTACTTTATCTCCCTTTTCACCTTTTGTAAAAGGTTCCCCCTAGGAAAATGGGTAGAAAACAGAATCAATTACAAACACTTTTAGAAATAAACTCTCCAGAACTGAAATTGAATACCCTGCAGGCCAACCCAGACTCCATTCAGGCACTCCTCTGCAATGGTCCAGAATGTCACACAGTACCCGGTACAGCTTAAAGGGAGCATATGAGAATTAGTTACAAAAACCTTCCATATTCCCAAATGAACAATAAGCTAATCATTCTAATACTATTTTGAGAATCCTGAGTGGATAACAAATTGAAATTGAAATGCTGCCCAAGGCCAAAGTTTCCTTTTGCACAGTTCACATAGAAGGTGAACACACACACACACACACACACACACACACACACACACACAATTTCTCTTATTAGCTTCTATTCCTGAAGTTCCATGTCCATAATCTCATTTACTCTTACATCGGTGCTGTGGGGAAGATATTGTCTCATTTCAAGCATGAGGAAAGAGATTTAGAACGTTATTTCCCCTAAAACAGCATTCACTTACTTTATGTTTCCGTATATATCATGCCTATAAACTCTGCAAATGTAGAGATGTAGTTAATCTTGGCTAACATAGCATCTCTGGTGTACACTATTGGTACCCAATAAAAGTTTAGTAAATTAGAGAATTTAAAGTTATGCAGATATTACAATAATGGCTGACATTTGTTAAATTCTTATAGTGTATCAAACACTTCTAATCACATTATATGTATTAAAATATTAATCTTCATGTGTCAGTGGAGTAGGTACTAGTAATATACTCATTTACAGATGAGGAAACTGAGGCATATAGAAGTTAACCAATTTACCCAATGTCACATAGCCATCAAGAGGTCGTTCAGGGTTTCAACCCAGGCAGCCTGACTTCAATCTTTGGTTTGAAGGCTTTGGTTGCTCAGTTTGTTTGATTTGATTTGTAATTTGATTTATTTATTATTTAAATTAGGTGAAGTGATAATAAGGACAAATGAAAAGACATTAAAAACATTTCATTTTCAAGAGAAGATGTGAGAACAATCATGGACTACTCTCAAAGGTCCTCTTAGCGTTTGTCATTCTCTTCAACAAATCACTAATGAGAAATAAGTGGTTACTAAATGAACCTCTGTGATTTTCACCTCATGTCCTATGAGCTAGGGACTATGGGGCTCACCTTCTCTCCCATTATTGCTACCCCCCTTGCAGTTACATGGGCCTTACAGTTAGTTTTGGCAAGGAAATGTGAGCAGAAGTGGTACTTGCAGGCTACTGCAGGGAAAGTCCATTCATGATCCCCCAGTCCCACACTTCCGGCAGTAATGACTAAGAAGGCTGTGTATACCAGATGGCTTAGCGACATGGTGATAATCAGCCTGGAAACTGAGTGTGGCATGGAGTAGAACACCCATTCCTCCCAACGGAACCACACTGGGCGTGCAGCCCAAGGAAGAGATAACCTTTCTTGGGTGAAGCCACAGAAATTTCAGGGATAATTTGTTGCTTAGCATAACCTCGCCTACCCTTACTAATATGCCCCAATATCTAGCCAACATGATTAAATCTCTTAATATTGGTTAATTTCTCACATTAGAGCAGGGCTTTATTTACATTCTTACATTTCAGCTTTAATTCTTAAACATCTACTTGATTTTTAAGATAAGAGATATAAGCAATTAGATATAAGCAATGGGTAACCCTGCTTATATAACAGTTCATTTCTGCTTATATTACCCTGCTTATGTCATTGCTCATTTAGAGCCACTATCAGGCCACATTGATTAAAGTAACTGGTTTTAAAAAACACACAAAAATAGTAAACTGCTTGTCTAGAGACTTGATGCTTAGTTCTAGCTCCCATGCTACTGTCTGGGTCAAGTCACTTACCTTTTAGAACTTCTCTTTCATTATCTACAAAATCATGGGATTCAACTAGATGATCTCTTACATATATTTTAGCTCTGATACGTTTCAGTGGACATTTAGTCAAATTCTCAATGTCCAGTAGTGGGGGACAAACTGCCATTTGAGATAGGTAGTTCGGAATTTAATTTGCCTGAATTTTTTGGATGAGTTGTTTGAACCTTCTGGTTACCATGCAAAGTCAAGTCCAGATCCTGTTCTAGAATAGACAGGTTGAGGCTATAGAAAGCTAAACTTCTCTGCATAATCATGTAAAAATGTGCTTTTTTATGTTGGGGGGCGGGGAGGTCAAGCAAAGTGGTATAAGGAGGTGGGATAATTAAGGGAGTAATAGGGAACTTGCAAGAAGACAAGTTAAAAGAAAAGAAGGTTGTTCACCTGGGTAAGCCAGATAGGTGGACTGCCCCCAAATATTGGTGGTAGAAGGGAAAGCCAGAGGGAATCTCTGAGGAGCTGTGAAATCCTCCAGTCCTTGCTACTCAAAGCATGACCCATGGACCAACAGCAGGAGCCCCACCAGGGCGCTTGTGAGAAATGCAACTTCTCAGACCCCACCCAAGACCTAGCGAATTAGAACCAGCATTTCAAAAGGATCCTCAGGTGATTCAAGTGCACCTTTGAGAATCAGGAAGCATCTCCTTTCTGCTATACACGTCCCTGATTTTCCAGTAGAATTTTAGTAAGTCTTACTGCCAGGCCTGCCATCTGTCACATGGAAATTAAGGGTCAGTGTTCAAGATTGGAGGGGAGTCAGTGGAGACCTGGAGAAGCAGTTAGGAGTTGGTAAGAGGTGCCAAGTGTGGAGCACCAGGAGTGAGTTGGCAGATGGAAGGGGCAGTGACCACTAGACTAGATTTGTGGAACGTGTGAATTTCCTAGACATTCATGGGAACACCCAGTTGGGGAACCCTGTTAAAGACTTACTTCCTGCAGAGGATGGGGTGGAGGTTTGGACTTGATACTAAGGGCAAGCATGACCCCTGAAGGTAGGAGAATATAGGGTACCTGGGTAAAAGCACTCATTCTAAAGCTGCCTGAAAGTTTACTGTCATTGCTAGAGATGCCTAATTTTTAAAGCTGAAGCACAGGGAACGTTTAGCTTTGTAATAGTGAATACTTTTATAATTGTTCCTGTTTGGCATGTAGACATTTTAGTGCCTCTTCATTCATTATCCCTGATGAACCAATATCCTTTATTCATCTTGGCAAGGAAAGGTAAAAATGATTTTTAACAAGTATGACCTTTTTGTTTATTTATTTATTTTTAATAAGAATGAAACATTTGTTAATTCTGATTCTTGTTGATTCATATAAAGATTGCCATAGGTTGTCTGTTTGTTTGTTTTAGCAGCACTTTAAAAAAGTTATTTTTGTAACTAGGATTCATGTAATCTCTATATGTGGTCCTATTTGAATACAAAGGATACTATAGGGTCCCCCCACCATCAACAAAATAACTAAGTTTTTAAAGAAACTGGCCTCAGTAATATTGAGAAGTGTCTTGAGAGGCCACTTCGATCTTATAAGAACCAAGAAAGGAAAGTAACTTCAGGAAGTATACTGAGAGCAGTTGTTTGAGCAAATAGACATGTTTCTAATATTTTGGATAAATTAGCCCCAGTCTTTAGATATACTGATTTAATTATTATTTCAGCTATAATATTTAGTTATAGCATGGCAGCTTAATAGTTTTTAAACCCTGGTTCTAGAGTCAGGCTACCGAAGTGGGAGTCATGGCCCCAAGACTTACTAGCTGTGTAACCTTAGGCAAGTTACTTACCCTCTCTGTGCCTCAGTTTCCTCATCTCGGGGTGATATAGCCTACCTCAAGTGGTTTTCTTTTGAAAGAATTAAATTCCTACAAGTAAAAGACTTAGTGCCTTGCATAGAGCACTTGCTCAAATATTGGAGCTATCATTCTTGGCCATGGCAAGGGTAACCAGGTATACAGAAGTGAGGCTAATTAGGAAAAACATTTTTAGTTTTACATTTTGGATATTCTTTCTTGTCCCTAAAAGCTAAAATACTTACAGATTCTCCTTTTTGACCTTTAGGGCCAATAGACCCTGGGAATCCTGGTTGTCCAGTTTCTCCCTTTCAAAAAAGAGCAGAAGAAATTTCGCATGAGGTCAGATGAGATGAGTACTATTGTGACGATCAGAGTCAGACTAATTGCTCGAGCTGCTTCTAACCATGGAGTTTACCTATTATCCTCCAAGAGACAATGACAAGTTCTGAATGGAGTTAGGCTATTTGCATAGTAATGTGTTTGTCAGCACTTCACAATGCCTTTAGGTCTTGTAGACATCCATAATATTCACTATATTAATTTAAAATTAATCTGAAACAAAAATTATTTTTCTAGAAAAGAACATCTAGAGAAAAAACTATAATTTTGCTCTGCTGTACCAAAATTTTTTTTTGTAATCTTAAAGACATCAGATTGTTTAACTGACACAATAATCCAGACTCATTTTATTTCAGACACTTCTTTCTTTTTTTAGGAGGGGGGAGATGGAGGAGTGGAGAGACAGGAAGACAATGAGTCTCTCAGCTGTTTCCAGCATTTACGTTGCAACTTAAATGATTGGCTGTGGACAAAGAAGGCATTCTTGTCAATGTGGTGACAGCAACAGCTTAGAAATGTCTAAGGATGTCTTAGATCTTGAAGAGGGATTTGTATACAATATATAATTGAAAAAATACAATTTTAGAAATAATACTTGTGGAAAGGAAATATCTCACTAATCAGACTTCAGAGGAATCTTCAGCACTGTGATACTTTTTAGTGTTTACCAAAATCCTTGACTATGGCATACGTGTATATCACATAAACATAGCCACTAGAAGTTACATAATGTTGTGTCTTTTTCCCCCAACCTCAAGAGCATTTTTGCAAAATGATGTTTCTGGGCTTATACTTTTCTCACCTGTCTTGTCTATTTTTTATTAAAAAAATAAATACAGAAAACATAAAGTTGAATTATGTCAAACCTCCATGTCCCAGGCCCTCAAAATTTAAAAAACTAATAAAAAATTTACAGCCAAAGAAGATATCTCCTATATTTCCCTCTCCATTCCTGTGCCAGGGAGAGCCACACTCTTGATTTTAGCACTCACATTTTTAGCCCATATGTTTGTACTTTTACTACATATGTGAAATCATAAACAATATATTATTCTGAATATTTAAAACAAATTCCATAAATAGCTTTATCTTGTATATAACATCCTGTGACTTGTTTTTTTCACTGAACATTGTTTTTAATATCCATTTCTATTGATACATATAGAGCTAGTTCATTCAGTATAAGTGCTGAATTATATAATGTTATATAGTTATAGCATTATATAATGCTAATGTACCAGAGCTTAGCCATATCCCATTTATGGGCACCTGGGTTGTCCTTAGCTTTTCTCTGTTATAAACAAGGCTTCACTGAACATCTCTATACGTGTCCCCTTGTATGGACATGTTTATTTGTTTATTTTGAAGCCTCAAACAATAGTCTACTTGAAGTACTTCAAGTACAAACTGGTTACAGTCCTGTAATAGATGTTGGCTTATTTCTACATTTCTATCCAAATCAGTGTCTTGTGATATTAGATTAGAGGAAGAGGGAACTTGCAATACGTAATCGATAAGACAGGATCATGTTTTATTAAGGAGATTCCTAGATTTGTGGAATATATTTCATAAATTTAATCTCGGTTTTATTAATATAATTATTTTTCCTTCTAGTATCCAAATATCTAATATGCCACCAATCTTATACTTAATACAGGTGAGGAGAAGGCATTTTTCCCTTAGAGAAAATACATTCTATCCAAAGTAAAAAGAGGGAGAAATTAGTGGATACATTTTAGGGACCAATTGGTGTTGGTTTAAAAGAGGAAATAAATAGTTGTCCTAGTATGAGCACTAGGGTGTACAGTGTGACCATCTTATTACCTATCTGGTAGGTGCTAAAATCCCCAGTGCACATGAGTGAAGAAAAATATGCCTAGTGGTTAGACTGATCTGCAAAAAATTAAAGTAGAATTCAGAGAAGGGGTCTAGAAATGACTATAAAAATCACATCTGCCCAATACCAAAAGGGAAGTGGGGGGATGAACATGGAGAAAGAGTAATTATATTCATAGCTCATATTCATTGAACTGATGTAAATAGGTCTCCATTGGAATGTAGATGAAGGACCCAACAGAGACTTTGATCCATCTCTCTGTGTGGTACATTGATGTGGTTGGGTTTAGAAAAAGGTGGCAGGAACCAATTCCCTCATATAAAATTCTGGAAACAAAAGCATTTCATACCTGAATCTTAGACACATGTGGAGTTGTTTTTCACATTTAAAATGGATGCTCAGTGATTTGTCACTGTGGATATGAGTTGAAAGGCAAGTGATGAATTTACTTAGCTTCAGAAAAGGCTGGCCCTGGACACTTTTGGTGCTATTTTTAAACTTGGTGCTTTTGTGGCTTTATCTTTTCTCTCTGACAGTGGGCCCCAAAAGACCCCTGCCAATTTCTCAGAAGTCCTTAAATATTCACCACCTTATTCCACTGTCTCCATAGCAAAAGCAGTTCTTCTTAACCACCTTACAAACACATTATTCCTTTACCACATTTAGTTAGTCGCAGACAAGTTTCAGAGCAGAGATCATCATTTCAATACTGGCAGATATATAACATGAATGCCATTTGCCATTGATGGCTACTAGTATGATTTTGTGTTCCTTCCTATCTCTTAGTGCTCTTGACACTTGGTACAGGATGTGCTGCTAGACCAGGAGTGACCCATGTGTAGATTCCACTGTTGCTGTGTCTGTTCTAGTGCATCTGGGGCAGGGTTCCAAATTTGGCTGGTTTTGTGATTCCGTTTTGCCCATCAGCATATTGAGAAGTGGTAAGTCATGTAGGTGCTGAAATTATACTTCTGGTTAAATATTTTATTCTACAACATAAATTCTGTCCCTTCTCTGTCAAAATGATGGTGGAGGATGGAACGATGAAAAGACCATGTGTTAAGGATGGTAACGCCTAGTAACATCAAAAAGAAATATATGAGACCTCATGAGAAGAGAGAAAGTCTGGGGTGGATGAACAGAAAGGAACAAGTCTTTGGTGGGGGCTTAACATGGGTCAGGTGTTATGCTTTCAGGTAAGTTCATATCACCGCATTCATTTTTAATCTTGACATCAACTTTGTTTTGATACCATTATGCCCATTTTTCAAATGAGGAAACTGATACTTAGATAAATAAAGTGAATTTCCCAAGGAGACACAGCTGTTAATGGTACAACTAACTTTTGCCCCAAAGACCATGCTCTTTCCACCACTCACTGGTTTTCAACCCTGGTTGCCTGTTAGAATCATGTGCAGTATTTTTAAATGACAGCGATATGTACCCCACCCCAGATCAACCAGAGGTGTGCCCCAAATCAGAGTCTCTCGTGATGGGACCTGAACAATGGTATTTTCTAAAAACCCTCCAGGTGATTCCAGGGTGCAGCCAGGGTTTGGAACCACTGGGGTCCACCACAGGTGCAAGCAAATCCGTGCGAGCAGATTGCAGGAGCTTTAAATTCTCACTACAGTGACCCTTGAACAGAATTATAATTTTAAAAACCAATGTATTGATTCAGAACAGTGATGTGTATAAGGTAGAGGTGATTTCACTCCTCCAGCAAATGCTATGCTTAACATTTTTTAGTTTATTATATGGATTATTCATTGGCAGTCTGTCTCCTGTTAATTAAAATTCTTACAAATCATTGTATATGTACATTTACATCGGGTTTTGCATCAGGTTCCCTGCAGACTCTTCGAGAGGTTATTTCTTTGAGTGGGAGGAGGGGACAGACATGCCACTGGCTTCTGTAATTCCATTGAAGACGCTGAAGCAATTAAAGAAATTTGAGCAATAGAAAAGGTCCTTAGAGCTTGAAATACACCTGTTTCACAGAATCAAATTTCTCATCATCGAGGTCTTAAGAATTTCTAAGTAACATATGTTTCCTAATGAACATAGCAAAACAGAAGCCAGCTGTTTTGTTTCAAGAAATGAATCATCATTTAAATACTTTAAAAGTGCCACAACTCCCTTCTTTGTTCAGCTGTCCTATGTGACAAGCTCTGTGGCTTTATTTTGCTCCTCCCCACTCCCCCTTAGCTTGCAGGTGTCCAGTAGTAATTGCTTTGAATGTAATGTGTTCTTTACGGTGGTATAGTAATTCTGTAAGCTATTTGGTTACAGGAAATAGTGCTAATGTACTAGCAGTACAATCCAAGACGCACAAATGACTTGTTATTGCTGTATAATAAATATTTTGGCTGTCTTTTGAAGAATGTCAAGGTTTTATTATTTTTTTTGCAGAAAATTTCATTTTCAATGGCCAGTCTCTAAGAAGCTCTGACTTTCTGTGGAAACTATCTTTTAGCAGTATTTTCTGGTGATGGATGTATGATCTTGTGAATAGATTGGCTGCACTGATTTATAAGGCACAGAAGTCATATTTCCTTGGATTCATGTCGAAATACCCTGCCCTCAATCAAGAGGATTTTTACTGGGTGAATGAATGAAGGTAGCACTCACAGGCCACATTTCCTCAGAGTATTTTTAAACCTACTCATCTCTGTCTATAGATTTAATGTGTATTGTGGGTTCCACCTCCCTCCCCCCCCCCGACAATGGCACATTCACACGGAATCCAAGGTCATCACAATTTCTGAATCAAATGGGAGTGAAGCATCTTTCTGAGCGGGCAAGCGGATCTGTCATCTTCACAGCTAATATAATTAACCCTGTGAATGATGATGAGAATGCGTTGGACATTCATCAGCAGTTTAATTTTAAAACTGTTTTGAAAGAATTATTTGGTTAAACCATGACTGTACATTATAAAACCACCAAAAAGATGCTCCCACAACAGGCTATATTTGGATACTTAAGAAGACACAAAAAGAGTGGGCCTGAGCCTGAGGCATTTTGCTAAAGGGACCTACAGATTGGTTTTGTCACCTACATGGACACATGAAGCATCTAATTATGAATGGAGGCTTGTGCCCTAACTTCATTTACCTTGTTACAGGTATTTCCCCTTCATGTGTTCCCTTCCTTGTAGCAACTGCCACTCAGCCGTCTTCACCGAGGAGCTGATTTCAATCCTGCTTCCCTGGGCAGGAGGCGGAGAGGCTGCGCCTGACAGACCTGACCGCCCCTAGACAGTACCCCTGTGGCAGCAGCACCTCCCCTGACATGTGAATGTGTGACTCTGTCTGAAACCCCAGGCGTTTTTATTCATTTTGAAAATCTGATTACCTTCTCTCCTTTTGGGCCACCAGCTCCATGTTCACCAAAGTTTCCCTAGGTAAACATAAAACAAAAAAAACACACACACATAACATTTACCTTTTAATACATTCAATCTCTACTTTAAAAAATATAAATAGATAATAGTACTGTAACAGTTTCCGTGGGTACCATTTTAGTCACTTTTGCCTCTCTCACCTTCCATTAACCATTCCTGCAAAATTCCAACTTTGGGTACCCTATCTATCTTCTCTGTGATTCCCCCTTGGAGATGATTCTGGAGAAATATCACACTCCCAGGGGAAAACTGTCACTACTCCAAAGTAATGCCTGGAAACCTCACCATTCCATGGATATGACTCTCTAATGTTGTTGATATTTTTGTTGCTCAGTATAATGGACATTGTGTTAATTGATCTCTTGGCTGTACTTGCCAATCTCTTGACTTGTAGAATTCCTCACCCTCTTTTTCTTTCTATCTCTCTGATTCCCTCTCCTCTTTCCCCACCTAATTGGCAAAGGCTGAACTTCCTCAGGGCTCTGTACAGACTCTCCCCTCCTGTAATACAACATTTTTCTCCCAGACCTTCTTATCTACTCCCATGGCTTAGATGTCATCTACAATACAAACACAGAGAAAATTATAAACCCAGCAAACGTCTCCTTTCTGAGTTTTGACTCATCCTATATATTAAAAGGCTAATATGCAAATAGACCAAACGGCGGAATGACCGGTTGCTATGATGTGCACTGACCGCCAGGGGGTAGATGCTCAATGCAGGAGCTGCTCCCTGATGGTCAGTGCGCTCCCATAGGGGGAGCGCTGCTCAGCCAGAAGTCAGGCTCACGGCTGGCGAGTGCAGCGGCGGGGGCAGAGAGTGGGCCTAAGCCATTAGTTGGACATCCTCCAAGGGCTCCTGGACTGCAAGAGGGCACAGGCCGGGCTGAGGGATGACCCCCCCACTGAGTGCATGAATTTCGTGCACCGGACCTCTAGTGTATATATATAATTTTCTATTTGATGTATTCACTTCCAAAATCTAGAAGAAATTCATACTCAGCAAGTTCAAAACTGAATTTAAAAATATAAGCCCTGGCTGGCATTGCTAAGTGGTTAGAGCATTGGCCCATGCACTGAAGGGTCACAGGTTCGATTCCTGGGCAAGGGCACGGACCTGGGTTGCCAGTTCGAACCCCAGCCCTGGTGCAGGAGGCAACTGATATATGTCTCTCTCACATCGATGTTTCTCCCCCTTCCTCTTCTCTTCCATTCTCCCTAAAAATCAATTGGAAAATTATCCTTGGGTGAGGATTAACAACAACAACAATAACAACAAAAATACAACAAATACACACATACATATATAAGAGAGAAAGATGTAAGAATTATATCATCCTGTTAACTTTCGTTAGTCCAGAAGTGTGAGAATGACTAACTTCTCCCTAGTGTAAGTCTTCAGTTTGACTTGTTAAGATGAGTGGTAATTTCATTTTACAATTGAAAAAAAGTCAAGGAAAGAAAGAAAATCTGAATTCATCCTCTCCCTTCCATGGAGTGTTTCCTTCTTCAATCTGCATGTCCTTCTTAACACCACCCTACTTATTCCTCCAGGACAATCAGTCTGATGGCCTTTGTCTCCAGAACCTCTTCTCACGCTACCTGCCCTTACTCTGGGAAGGCCACCATCGTGCCTTGCCAGATCACTGCAGTAGCTCTCTCGATGGTCCTCTATAATCACTCTTGCTCCACTGTCCACACACACATTCTCTAAATAAGGTCAGAGTGAGATCTTTAAAAGACATCCTAACTTCATTCCTTCTAAACTTTAACAAAGCCATCAAAACCCGGCATGACCTAAACTCATTTCCCTCTCCAGCATCATCTCGGCCACTCTTCTCCCTCAGAAATTCCAGCTGTAATGGCCTTCCCTCCACTTCTTAAATGGACCAAGATCCTTCCCATTCCACCCTCTAGATCCTCCTCTCCAACAACCTAGAGGTGTCAAAGATGCTGTGGTTGGAATGAAGAAATGCCCCTTTAGTACTAAGTCATATTACTTTATCCATATACTCCATTATTCTAAAATTTTGATTTTCCTGGTGGCTTTTCCACCCAGAAAAACAATAGGGTCATTTACTTCCTAGCAGAGCACCACATGCTTGCTTCACTCAATAGTTAAGCCAGGAAATCTATCTAATCAAGGATCCGCGTGGCCTCTATAAGTGTTTTCCATTCTTGGGCTAACAATACTCAATGCAGAATCAAACTTGAACTTCAGGAGCATTTATTCATTGACATTTAAGATTTTCTTCTCTACTCTCTCAAGATAACTGCACCAGACAATTACTTGGCTCTACAGAAATAATAAAACATATTATTATTATTGTGAAATAATAAGGCATTATTACTGTGAAATAATAAGACATATTATTATTGTGTTTCTGGGAACCTGCAATTCTGCCTCAGATGCTATTCTAATTTTACTAGGTCATTTTTGTACCCTGGTGTCATGTTATTTGAATGCATTATTATAAGCTTTTTGAATAACTATAATAGCTGTAGAATTTGAATGTTTTTATTTAAAAGTTCCTAGTGCAGTGGTGAGGCTTGTGGGGTGGAAAGTGCTAATTAGCCTGCCCATTTCAAGAATTCTGGGATGTCCTTTGTTCTCTGTGGATTATGGTGAATAGAACTTTGAAATGTACACTCAGGCAAGTGGGAAGACTTTCAAGCTATTTCAATGGCCCTGGAGAGGGTATTCTCTGGAAAGAAGGGAACATATCTAGATGTGTATAGGTTCAACCATAAGAGATGGCCATTTTTATAGCCTAAAGAGTCAAATATCAGCAGTTTCCTGTGGCTCAATATAATAAAAGAGACCAAGGACATGAACCCTCTTCCAGGATATAGGGTCATTAAACCCCCCCCAAGTTTAGCCCTCAGGGAATTTGCTATAAAATCCTAAGCACGAGGGAACATAACATTAAAAAACAACAACACGTGATCTATTACAGATTGAATTGTGTTTTTCCCCCCAATTCCTATGTTGAAGCTTTAACACCCAGTACTTCACAATGTGACCTTATTTAGAAATAAGTTCTTTGCATAGGTAATTAATTAATGAAATCATACTAGAGTAAGGTTATCCCCTAATTCAATATGACTGGGTCCTTATAAGATCACACTTTGAACCAGAGACATGGGAGAACGCCATGGGAAGCTGGGAGTTATGCTGCCAAAGCCAAGGAATCACCAGGAGCCAGGAGGGAGGCCTGGAACACATGCCCCCCCCCCCACCTTCCTAGAGACCATGACCATGCTGACACGCCCAATCTTGCACTTCCAGGCTCCACAACTGTGAGACAATGAATTTCTGATGTTTAAGCCACTCGGCTTGTAATATTTTGTTACATTAGTCCTAGCAAGTTAATATATAATACGTGGCCTTGAAAATAAGACCTAAAACTGGCTTCAAGTCCAACCTCTCAGTTTCTTGCAGGAAGCCATTTCACCAGCTCCAAGAGTGGCGGACCACAGAGGGGAGGGGGAAACCCAGGAGAGCTTCGGGGTTCTCTGTAATAAAACTAAGATCCAAAACTAAGATACATCTGTGCCTCAATTCCCAATGTTCTCCAACGCTACTGGGTCTTGCAGTACAGGGAGAGACAGGAAGTTAGGACTTAAATTTTATTTCCCAATCTTTGGGCCCAGAGAGTTGCTTCTGGTGTCTCCAAGGAAGCCGTCACTTCCTGTGCCATTGTTGGGTTCAACTCACAACTTGGGAAGACCTTGAATATTTGATTTTGGAGAAAGGTTTTCTGTCCTTCCTAGTCTGTGAATACTAAAGTGAAGTTATGATTTGATACTTGAAAAGAAAAGTAGATTATTTGGCTAGCAAATTGGTGGATTTTTTTTTGGATCAACAATTTGGAGAAGTGAACACCAGAATTGGCTGCTGGGGGACACAGCATCAATCTCCAACAACTGAGACTGATTCTCTGCAAATTTCACTGAGTGTGGCGAGGTTGTAAGATAGCACAACTGCACATTTTCACTGTGGATCTATAAAAACAGTATGAAATGTAAAATATGCCAGTCTGTGGCCTCCACAGATAACACTTTATCCTCCATCTACAATGTTGTAAAGGGGCTCTGGATCTGATGGCTTTAGCAGTTGACAGAGCCTATCAAATTCTTCTGAAAATCCCCAGAGCTGGAGACAATGAAGAGCAGTTTGCTGGTAAGTGAGCAGATTTTCCTTACGGGGAAGAAAATGTTCAGCATTGCTGCTTCTTTGCAAACAATCTTGCAGATTGGGAGCAGCTGTTTTGCAAATTATTTTTGTGATGGAGAGGGAAATCTACCTTTTGTTCTTTGCATCCTCAAGTGGACATGAAAAAATACAGATAAACACACTTGGATAATCTCCCTGACCTTAGTCTCTCTATATTCCTTACTTCCTTTTTTTCTTCCCTATTCGCTTTTGGATTTGTGTTGCAGGGAGAGGGTCTTTTAGGCATGACCTTCTCCTTCTGATGACTTAAGAAAAAATATAGGGGGGAATATCAGCACTTGAACTGGACCCAAAGGCGTGTGTAGGTAGCTGCTGCTCAGGCTGCCCGACTACTGTAGCCTCTTTGAGCTGAGGAGATGAGGTTCAGGACTTGAGCGCAGAAATACATAAATCAATGCCAATTCAAAAGGGAAGATTATTTTAACCTTGAAATGTCACTTTTATATCTCAATCCATGGTCCATTATTTAACCTCCATGAAAGTTTCATTCTGAATCCCTCCCAACCCCCCTCCCTCTGTGTTCATTTGTTACAGCCAGACTATCTGGCTTGCATTGAGTGCAGAATGAAAGAACCTCAGTATGCAAAAATATGTAGATAGGGGTATGGGATGGGGCGGTGGGAGTGGGGGGAACACTGCCAAGTGAAAACATACTTCTCACACATTATGGCACATCTGGCCCTGTCTTCTGTGAAGCTGAGGGTGAGGAGGGGTGTCTGCCTTTCAGAAACACTGGTCAGGGTAGGTACTGGGATGTTGGGCCTCGCCTCTATCTATCCATCAGTGTAGGTACTGGGATGTTGGGCATCACCTCTATCAATGTAACAGCTCTAACTCTTTGCAGAAAGAAACAAAGTGAAGTGTTTGGGAAGTGGCCTTGCATTAATTCCCATATGGGTCTAAAGCCTTCTGATGCTAAGTGCCAATAATGCATCATCTGGGGAAGAAAAGCTATGGTCTCTCTCTTTTTATCCAGTGAGGTTCCAGCTCTACAGCCATGTTTTTAGCACATGTGGAGTAAATACCTGGGAGCTCCTATCCTGCAATAGCAATAAGAATAGCTGGAGTTCTCTTAGGCGAATCAATTAGCTGAGTTCAAAGTACTGGCTTGCTACTGGCCCTGGCAGGATAGTTCAGTTGATTAGAGCCTCACCCTGATACACCAAGGTTCTGGGTTCTATTCCTGGTCAGTGCACACACAAGAATCAACCAATGAATGCATAAAAAGTGGACCAACAAATCAATGTTTCTTTCTCTCTCCCTTCCTCTATCCCCAAAAATCAATCAATAAATTTTGTTTTATGTTTTTATTAAATTTTTTTATAGAGAGAGTAAGGAGAGAGAGAGAGAGAGAGAGAGAGAGAGAAATGTCAATAGGAGAAACATCAATCTGTTGCCACCAGTATGGCACCCCCACTGGAGACCTAACCGAAAACCTGGGCATGTGCCCTGACCGGAATTGAATGGGTGATCTTTTGGAGCACAGGATGACTCTCAACTAACTGAGCCACATCAGCTAGGGCAATAAAAAAAATTTTTTTAAAAAAAGTATTGGTTTGCTATCAGCAAGACCCTCCACCCACCTGCTCTGGTCATCCCCCATTTTTTGAAATATAACCTTAATGCTTAAAAATTTACGTTCTTTAGACTAAAATATAAATGCTTCATATATCTTCATTTAAGGGAAAACCAACTCATTGGCAAGATAAACTAAGGATATGAGCTTTAAAAGTTTTGCAAGGGATAGCAAATATTTAAGTAGCTGACTCGCAACTTAGTAAATTTTATACTAAGAAAGAAAGTAATATAGTGTGTTCTCTAGGTTTTTCTAGCTGACACTGTGACATCAGAGCCAACTAATTCTCATTATTTTGAAGGATTTATGATAAATCCTATTTTATAATAGATGTCAATACAAAAAAGCATTGTATTTTTATTAATTTTAGACATGATTCACTTACTTTTTTTTACTTGTGCCAAGTCCTAATGTTTTGAAAAAGCTAGTATATATCTATTCAGAAAGTGTTTAATTATACCAAAACGTGATTCCTAATATAATTCTCCCTGGAAAATCTAAGTAAATGAGAAAATGTAAGATAAGCTTACTTAGGAAGTGTAACAAACTTTCCACACTTTTGACTTTAAATTTATTAAACCCAAATGATCTAGGCCTTTATGTTGAACTTAATCTGATGAACAAAGAATTGGGATTTAAAAAATGCATTAGCCCGTCATTTAATAAACACTTTTCTGAGTGCCTGCTATCTTTAAGGCCTCTGCTAGCACATGATGTCTCTTTGGGATTTCTAAACAAAAAGAAAGAGCAGTAGTCAGGAATTTATAGGAAAGGAAAGCATAAACTAGAGGAGTGTCTCGGAATTTGTTTGTGCAGAGGCACAATTACCAGCACCGTATCAATGATAAGCTACTACGTATGAAAGGGACCCTCGTCAGTGGACAGAATGCCTCACAGAAAGTGATTACACCCCCAAATATTTGTTACTGGATGATGATGAGTCAATCAATAGTCTCACACAGGTCTCTGAGTCTTACTTCATTGCCAACACATATTCTTCTCCCTCAGTTGTGCTTCCTTGGAGAAGAAGAAGCAAAACTGTCTTGCCTTATGCCTCTCAGATACTTCCATGTCAGAATTCCATCCATCCTAATTGGAATTTAAAAACCTTAGGGAAGTTAAAAGTGGCTTCTCGTTGATAGGTGGGGGACCTCCTGTTTTGACCTATGGGATATAAATATTTGCTTGACATTTTAGTGTAGCACCTGTTGGTTTTGATAAGAAATCTATCAGCCATTATGTTACCCAGAGCTTCAAAGTAGCAAATAACTCTGTCCTCAGAGAAACTAGATATATGACATTATCAATGGTAAAATATAATTATTGCATTAATTGTTTGCATGCACATTTTAAAAATTTGAAGTAAACTTTTTTAATTTATTAAAAAATCCTGGTTTTGAAAAAAAGATACTGAGCAAAATACGTTTCTTTGGAAATATTTTCAGTATGGAAAGATGTTAAGAATATGTGATCATGTTTCAAGTCTGAGCAGTTAGGAATTAATATGTGTGTTTTGCTTTCCAGAAATATGATCACATAGCCCTGGTTGGCTCAGTTTCTTGGAGCGCTGTCCCGTACACCAAAAAGGTGTGGGTTCAATCCCTTTTGGGGCGCATACGGGAAGCAACCAATAGATGTTTATCTCTCACAACAGTCCCCCCTCCCTTTCTCTCGCTCTAAAAATCAATAAAAACATACCTAGGGTGATGATTAAAAAAATAAAATTTAAAAAATATGATCACATGAAATCTCTGTGTATATAATATGTGAAAAAAAGGCCATACCTTGTTATAATATCCACTAAGATTCTGCTGCATTTCTTGTGTTCCAGGAGGTCCCTGTATTAGAAACAAATAAAAAATAAAAGCCTAAACATTTACCAAACAATGTGAATTTAAATAATATATCTAAGAACTCTTGAAAACTTAGTTAAGGAAAAGAAAGAGTATGTTTAGTCAAATATTCCAATTAATGGAGAATTACAGGAGCATTAACTCATCAGGTTCCTAAAGGTATGTCAAGGTTAAATCCTGCATGAATTCAGAGAGGTCCTTAATGGGAACATGTAACATTTCACCAGAAGGTCAGCATCAGCATATTTTTATTAAAAGGAATTGTGCCCATAAAACTCTTCAAGGGAAGAGATTTTAGCTTCAGTTTATTTTTGACACTTTTCACAGGGCTTTGATTGATGTGTTATAGAAATGTGTGGCCACTTGTTATTAACTTAGAAAATATGGGAAACTATGGTTTCTATTGCTTTACCCTTTTGAATGGGTTGCACATGACTTTCAGGTGAGGAAAAGATGTCTGCTCTAAGACCTCAGATTTAAGATATTTAAACACTCCTTCTTTTCAGTTTACATGGAAACATTTGCTAAGCACTAGGGTAAGCTTTGGGGAGACAGCAAAGATGTAAAGGCATTTCCCCCTAAAATTTGCAAAAAGAGAAAGAGAAGAGTTTTTTTAGTTTTTTCAGGGATTACACTTTGGGAAGAGAGCCATAAGACAATACAAAGCTTAGCATTATTTTAAATCAAGTAGTTCAAGCCAACAGAGAGGCCGCTATTTAAAAGTAAAAGATTGCAGTCCATTGGTGTGGCTCAGTGGTTGAGCGTCAACTTATGAACCAGAAGGTCATGGTTCAGTTTTCAGTCAGGGCACATGCTCAGGTTGGAGACTCAGTCCTCAGTAGGGGGCGTGCAGGAGGCAGCCAATCAATGATTCTCTCTCGTCATTGATATTTTTATCTCTCTCTTCCTCTCTCTGAAATAAATAAAAACATTTTTAAAATATTTCATAGATCTTTAAAATGCCCAGGAGAAAATATTATAGAGAAAAAAATTATTTACATTTTACCATAGAAGATAAGACAAAGAAAGATTATGATTGCGTAAACCAAACATTACTGTTGAATAAAGATTATTCTTTTAAAAAGGTATTGAAAGCTTTAAAAAATGGAGAAAAATTTTAAGGAACCATTGCCAACTGCACTCACGGATCTAGCTAACATTGAAAAAATTAACATTTAACATTTGTGACTGGTATTTCTTAGGAAAGACTTGTGACTAATGATCTCTTCCAATATGAAACCTTTGCATTGTGCCACTAAATGTAGAGGACACAGAGATGTAGTGATGGATGTTGGAAGCAGGTTGGTATAACTCTTAAGAAAATAATAGGCCTCCTGAGTAATGGGGCCGTCTGTGATTGGAAAGACAAATGATGCTGTTACCTTGCTGAAGTAAAAACAAAGCTAATGTCAGAAAAGAACTCTCATCCCATTATATATTGCTCATGTTTTTTTTTTCTTTCTGTCAGCCAGCTTTGTGTAAAGTACCTAGGTCAGTTAGATGAAGTAATGAGGAAAGCAATCACTGAGTTGGAGATTGCTGCACAAAGTTTCCAGGCAAGAAGATTCAAGTTAAAAACTTGTTCTTGAAACTCATGAGACATGAGATTCCATATACATTGATCCATCTGCAATTATATAATGAGGTAAGAAGTTTTAGATACCACATGTAGTATCATTAACAGGTAGCTCAGGACTATATGCTTAGTAGGTGTTTGGTAGATGGTGAATGTGTGTTAATAATGCCAGTTAGAACAAAGAATAGTGATGCGGTGGGTAAATTTTGCTTTATACATATTCAATCTAGTTAATATGAGAGTCTTATAATTAGGGATCCCAAATGTGGCAGAACAATTAATAACAGAGTCTCTGAAATAGAGCAAAAGAATCAATAAAATAATAATAGCAAATATATAGTGCTTATTGTATGCCAGATGTTATACCAGGGGCTTTATGTGGATTAATTCATTTAATCCCCACAATGACACCATTGTTATTTCCAATTCAATAGTACAGAAAATGAGGCTTAAAATTGGTAACTGGCCCCAGGTCACACCACTGGTAAGTGGCAGGGCTAATACTTAACATAGGCAGCCTGGGCCCAAACTCTACCATCTTAACTTAAAAGCAGACTCTCAGCCTAAAATAATTTTTGCAGTAAATTCTTTATCATGCTGACCATGCTGTTGAGAATACTAGTTGATCACTCTCCCATGTTCTACTTCCCATATTGAAATTGAAAAAAAAATCAACAAAACTGGTACTCAGCACTTCTCATGAGCCAGACCGTGCTTGATGCAGGACGGGAAGAAATAAGAACTTTGCCTGTAGATGTAGTCCTAGTGGATAGCTGTTCCTTGCATCTCCCATCTATCTGCATATAATCGCTCAAGACATGATAGGAAGATTATGCCTGAATATTACAAAAAATTCCTCTTAATCCACAACTGTACTAAAATGCATCCTATCTTTGCAGAGGTTAAGGGAGCAGGTGGTCAAAGGATATAAGAAGTGGGCACCTTCAAAGGGGGCCCTGGAGGGAGTGAGGAGAAAGAAGCAGAACATCAAACAGTGTGAGAGGGGTTTTCTGGTACAGAACAGGTAAATGGATGAAAACAGTAAAAATAACAGGATGGTGATAACTTTTAAAAAAATTGGGTGAGAATGGGTCTGATCTTTTACAGACTGGCTATCTGCCTATGGCACACAGGTGTATTTCATAAATACAGAATATATTCCTCATCTGGAATCCTGACCTGGCTGTTGAGTGTATCATTGGGGATAGGGTAAGAGAGCTCTGAAAACAATAGCAAGAGCATAGCTCACGGAACAGAGCTACTGGCCAATAGAAAAGTTTGAACAATATTATTCAGATATCCACAGGATTAATAAACCCTATAAAAGTTACTGCCACGTTTTCATATGTTCTGTTCCTGCATTAAAATGTCATATTCACAAAGTAGTGCTCCAAATGGGGTCAATCTGAAATTTTAGTCTCCGCTTGCTTAATTGACTGATGAGCATTTATGATGACATTTTCTTCCTTGTTCTTTTAGTCACTGGGATACTTTGGGTACCACAAATTTCAAGTTTAATGTAACAGAGATTTATAGCTAACAGCCTACCCTGCAGGCAATACTTCACACAAACTCTCCCAGGGGGCCGAAGAAACCCTGCAGCGACTGAAAGAGGATACCAGCACAGAGTCCTCAGGCTGTCTACCTGTACGCTGACTGCAGTCAGTACAGCAGCCACTCACGGGGTTGTTCTCAAACTGTCAGAAGCAAACAACCTTGATCAATGTGGAGACAGTGACCACAGAGAAACACTCTGCACAAAAATGCCAAGAGCAACTCTGCTTACTGTAAGAAAAACAATATAGACCCTGGGGTCTTGGAATTGGTGGCTGTCCTATTAGCCACGTTCCCCAAGAGATGTGCTATTGTGCTATTTTCTATTCTGGCACAAAAGCACAGTTGGAGAAGATCCAAAGAACCATTTGTTTCCTCCGTTAGCAAGAGCTGTCAGTCTTGTAGACTATCAATCAACTCTGAGGGAGGAGAAGTAAAGACCTGTGATAAGTGACAGGTCTCCTGGCATCACACAGTTTTAGTAGATGCTCCAGGGCACTTGGGAGGTCACTTTCTCTGAGGTTTGCAATTATAAAGACTCGTCAAAAGGATGCATAGATGACCCAGGATGAGTGGAGAAGAGAGGTCAGTTATGGAGGGCACATCAGTCTTGACTAATGCTCGCAGGAGCTCTATTAGGAAAACCATTTGCAGGTTTATAGAAAGGAAAAATGTCCCAAATCTTGCTCAGGATGGTGACCTGCAATATAGTGATACAGAAATCATGGTCATGTAGTGTCTATCTTTTATTCATTTCTGCTTCACTCTATTTGTGCTGGGTTGGGAGACACAGGACATCTGGGTTAAAGTGATGGGTACACAATTATAGAGCAGCTTTAAAATGAATTTCAGGGAGATATACCTGTTCAGAATCCAACTTTACTTAGGTGTAATTACCTGAGAGAGCCTGTTGTTGTTTCTTACTGCAAAGAACCATATCTAGTGTGAACAAGTGAATTAAAGCTACATTCAGTTTGGGAGTGTATACACTCATCAATAGTTTAAGGGATTTTTGTTGGGGGGCGGGGCTGAAATCTTGTTAGATAAAGATGGAAAATAGAGAAATATATCTGACACCAGCATCATTAGATGGGTAGTGTAAAAATGAGGAGTTGCTTGCATCATCAACGATTGGAAACGTTCTCAGTTAAAAACCATACTTCCTTAGTCCTGGTCCCAGCTGCATTTTCATTTCCAGCCGGTTGATGTAGCACACTTAGTTTGAAGAACTCAACTTTTGCCTTTTTCCCCCTTCCCTGATCTTTGCTATAAACTCTGTGCAAGTCAAGGTTCAGGTCCTTTGATTCAGCTTTAGCACACCGTAGATATTCTAAATCAAGATCTCCCTGGCTCCTCAGCCAACTATTTTATTCCCCCTCTGATCCTCCCTCCTGAACTATTTTCCTTTTTCCCTTGCATCCTTTAGTTCTTCATATTGCTGGCTAATCTCCTTGAGCCATCTGGGTGCCACTCTGCAGGCACCATAGCTTTTCAACCTCTTATTAGGAACTCCTTTCAGGGTTCACAAATATGAATTTTCAGGCTATACATACCTGCCTCTGGCCCTGTGTGTTTCCAATTAACTTCAGTAACAACCTCTGAAATACCAAAAACCTCTGTGAAGAAAGTTGTACTAGTAAACTCTGTTCAAACATGCCCCAAAATTGCTTTGTTATAAGAACAAATAGAAAGTTTGTTATTGTAAAGTCATTTGTGCTAATTTTCAAGAAATGGTCCCAATTTTCTAAAAGCCAGTAAGGAAAAAAAAGGCAGAGGTCAGTAATTTCTTTTCCCTTGGTACTAAAATAAATATTATGAAGCCTAAATTCATTCACAGGAATGGGAAGATGAAGCACCTTTCAATAGACAGTCTCCTGGAAAAGCTAATGTCAGAAAGTTTTTCTCTCATATAAATTTCCATCTCTAACATTATTTATAACTTGTACTCTGACTATAGTGGCTTATGAACATGCCTGTTTTTCCAGTTGGAATGAAAATCCTTGCAGGCAAGGAGTTTAAATTTTCTTATCCTATCAAATGTCTGTTGAATTCAGTAGAATAATTACTTGTGCAAGAAAAAATCTGAGGGGAAAGCCAATTTCTTGCTTGTTGGTTTTGGTTTCAGTTAGAAATGGCAGCAAACAGAGCGGAGGTCTTGCTGCTTCCAAACTCACAGACAACAGGGCCAATAGATTGAGATTGATCTAAGAATCTGCCTAAATAATTAAAAACTAAGCTGCAGCGAGCTCCAGTTAAGTAGAAAGAGCTTATGAATGGATTTAAAAATATATATTTATTTATTTCAGAGAGGAAGGGAGAGGGAGAGAGAGATAGAAATCTCAATGATGAGAGAGAATCATTGATCAGCTGCCTCCTGCACGCCCCACACTGGGGATCGAGCCCACAACCCTGACCAGGAATCGAACCATGACCTCCTGGTTCATAGGTCGATGCTCATTCACTGAGCCACACTGGCCAGGCTGAATGGATTTTTTTTTCTTTTTACCAGAATTACAATTTAGAAAGTTGTATTCTAACTCTGAAAGAAAAATCAATAATACGCTTTAGATAGAAAATATTTGGGAAACCAATTCCTTTTTCTTTTAAACACAGATCCTTTTATTTATCTTAAATATCTGCTCTAAAAGAATTTTTCAATTTCTCTTGGGACTTAATTATGTAGGTTAAGCAACTGTAATTTTATAATGGGTTATTTTTTCCGAGAATGCTTCTGCTACAAATTTTTTGTGACTATGGAGATGCCACAAAATTGCTGAAAATGCTCAAACTGCAGATATTATTTCTGAAGTCAGGAGAAAGTTCACTGATGTTTATATTATGTTTACATTTCAATACAGAGACCTAAACTTCCCCTTCTGGGATTACAATGGGAATGTACCACATGTATTAGGTAAAATTTAAGGTTCCTGAGAAGGAGTTCTTGTTCCTCAAAGTATCCTACCTACTTTCTCTGGTTTATGTCTAAAACTCCATAAAGGTAGTTGGATTGTTTGGCATTGGGTTTTATCATCAGCTCAAATGCAAATGTTCCTGGGAGATGTAAAACTAACCCTTCATATTTAGACAGCTCAGTATAATTCTAAAAGTGTTTTCACTTATATTTTCTTGGATGGCAGGGTGATGTGATTGCAAAACACATGATCTTATTTGGTGTTCTTAATACCTAAGTGAGGTGGATATTATTATATTCTCCATATGACATGGAACAAAATGAGAGATCCCTCCCCCAACCCAATCGCACAATAAACAAATGGTAGAACTAAGTCTAAGAGCTGTTCCACTCTAATATATTCCTATAAAGTCAGACCCAGGGCCTTCACTTTCAGCATGAGGGTGTGAGAAATGGAGCTACTTCTGAATCAAATGTTGAGGTTAACTTTGCTTGTAAGAGGTGGGAACTCAGAAATAAGCTCTGGAAAAACTCCTATTTCAAGCTAATCAGAAGGGCATATAACATTTATTTGGCCAATACACAGACATAATCACAAAATTGGAAGTGCCCTCATCCTTAAGTAGATGCTTTCAAGTGTTTTTTTTTCTCACATGGAAAATAGAATCTAATGAGTTTTTCTGGATGATGAGTAAGTCAATGAAGGTATTTAGGTCAACATTCTTAGACGACGTTTTTCTATAAAGACTTGAATGGAAGAAATAGAAAGAAGGAGAGCAAAGCAGGTGGAAGAAAACATTACATGAGAATGAGAAGGATAGAACTGGGGAAAGTATCAACACTTCTGCTTTAGAAATGGTAGGCCCTGGGCTAAGCCCTGGGAAAGAAATAAGGAGCAGATAGCATAGAATGATAAAATATTAATAAATAACAATACTTTCCTTTAGAAAGTAATAACTGTATATATATTATTGCAATCCAATGAGGTGGGCATTATCATTATTTTACATGCAACAAAAGGTTAATCATCTTATTCAAGGTCAGAAAACTAGTAGACAAAAGCTAGGTTTCAACTCAACTCAGCCTGACCCTATAGCTTTGATCTTTTAACTCTTTTGTTTATCTGTCTCACAGTAAGTGGGGTGGCAGATTAACAAAAAACAAAATATAAATAATCTTAAAGCTGCTTTAAAAAATCATGGAGGACATTTAATAGAATCTCTTAATGAGATACAGAATCAATAAGGGGCAAGCAAAGAGAGCTCTGGGACATGATATAGATACACATTTTCAAAGATATAGATGACAAGAAAAGATCAAGGGAAAGTGACTAGCATGAAAAGAAGGTAAGGAAAAGAGAACCACAGGCAGACACTGAGAACTGTTAAAATCTTGGAGGGCTTAGATTAGAGAGAGATAAGCAGAGAGGTTTCTGAGAAGGCAAAGGAAAGACGTTGGCAATTTTTAAAAATATATGTATTTTTTACTGATTTCAGAGAGGAAGGGAGAGGGAGAAAGAGATAGAAACATCAATAATGAGAGAGAATCACTGATTGGCTGCCTTCTGCATGCCCATTCTAGGGATGAAGCCCACAACCCAGGCGTCCCCTGACTGGGAATCGAACCATGACCTCTTGGTTCATAGGTCCATGCTTAACCACTGAGCCATGCTGGCAGGGCGACTTGGCAATCTTAATCAGCATCTCAACTTTGAGGTTCAAATGACACCAAACAAAAGGTAAAAATTCACAGCATTTATGAGATGATAGAAGGAAAGGAAAAAGAAAAATGGACATAGTAGAAACAAGACTAGTTAACCCAGAGAGTAAATTGCAAGGGGATAACTTTGATAAGCTTAAATTCCTATGCGCATGAAACTGCAGTGAAGAACAGTTATGGGAAAATTGTCACACTTAGAGAAAATGAAATATCCTTCAAATAAGACTACAATAGCACCACTGCATTTGCTGTGGAGGAGAGATGTGTGTATTAGCATTCTGGGAATCGGAAGGATTTAAGTGATACAGCAATATACTGGTTTAAGCATTCGTCAAGGACATCTTCTGGGGACTTGTAAAGAAAGTAATAGCAGCTTTGTGGGAAGCCAGCAGCCACACACTCATTCTGGGTTAATCTCTGGAAGTCCTGAGCAGCACTGTGATCCATGATCTTCTCTTATCACAGCCGGTTTTCCCCTGACAGCGGCATCTACCTGCACCATGCTTGGAGAGATCGATAGCTCCTAAGCATCTCAGGCTAAGATATTGCCAGCATTCTTGGTTCAGAAGTTCAGAAGCAGTGCGATTAATAGGTGAGGAATTGCAGCAAAGGCAGCTTCTGAATCTTGAATGAGAATTTATCACATCTGCCACTTTGGACATTTTTCAAATGGTTCCCCTGTGTGTTCCAGGAAGTGCTCACTTGAGCTGGGTTTGTCTCCTCTGGCCTGCATACTGAGCTGTGTAATTGAGGGAACTCAAGCATGGGCCGTTTATGGTTGTATGAATAAGCAAAATACTCAATATGTGACCTGATTGTTTTCCAAGACTGCACAGTCCCCGGTTTTACTTGTCATTTTGGAACAGGAGTGGGAGGA
The DNA here is from genome assembly GCF_000147115.1 of Myotis lucifugus. Classification (NCBI taxonomy): domain Eukaryota; kingdom Metazoa; phylum Chordata; class Mammalia; order Chiroptera; family Vespertilionidae; genus Myotis; species Myotis lucifugus. The sequence continues at coordinate 2,108,191 of NW_005871107.1, read as the reverse complement.
TGAGACTGACAGTGAATGCATTCAATGGGTATAATTAACCCATTTCATGAAAGCAAATTTTCTAAATTATGCTATGAAGCTCATAAAATTTTAACACTTTCTTTTCTATGGGGATGGGGGGGCATATTTTTTAAAGGTGCTTATTTTTTTCCTGATCTCATAAAACAAATCAATCAAATTGGCATACAACTATTGCATTATTGATGGAGTGGGCAACTTTTGACTGATTTCCATGACATGATGGTTAGGGAAAAAATGATTCCTCCTCTAATGCTGCCATTATGCTTATCCACCCATCAAATGTCTCATACTCCTCTCTCCCCAGTGTGTCCTACAAAAGGAAAAATATTATTTGTCAGCTTCCTGCAATATGAGTAGCAGCAGGAATTTTGAGAGTGCCTTGCCATCCCACAGAAGCAGCACCACTGACCCAGCACAATGTGATAAAGCCACAGGGGCATGAAAACTAGTAAGGATGGAAATGAGTGAAACAACTTATTTGTATCTAGGGGTGTCCCCCAAAGCTCACTACCAACAAAACCTATACCTGGGGAACAACTGTACCTCTACCTCCTTGTCTGACCTCAGGAATCTCTCACTATGCTACGCAAATCTGGAGGGAAGTTGGCTCACATAGCAGCACCTATCAATACTTTGAGTTTCCATTTACTGTAATTAAGTGATAACATTTACTCTCTTTAAAAGTGTTGATAGAGCCCAGCAGGCATGGCTCAGCGGTTGAGTGTCGACCTATGAACCAGGAAGTCATGGTTTGATTCCTGGTCAGGGCACATGCCAGGGGTTGTGGGCTCGATCTCCAGTGTGGGGTGTGCAAGAGGCAGCTGATCGATAATTCTCTCTCATCATTGATGTTTCTATCTCTCTCTCCCTCTCCCTTCCTTCCTGAAATCAATAATATATATTAAAATGTTGGTAGAATGACAATGCTTCCTGTGCAAGGAAAATGCAATTCCCAGGGCAAATTGCTGGGACTTAAGATACCCAGGCTGATGGCCCTGGCTTATGCACTGCCAGCAGTTACATAGAAGCCAAGAGCATGGGCAAAATTTGAATAGCTGGGGACATTCTGAATAGGTCTGGGGAAAAAAGCAAAATAAACAATCTGTAGGTTTTACTGGGGTGGGTGTTTTGTAGTCTCCACTTTCAACTTGAATGTGTAACATCAAGGTTTCTCTCTGATCTATCAGTTATACCAATGATAAATCTGCAAATGACAATTGTTAGCTCAAGTGAGCACCATGGTTATGGAGGGTATACTCAGGGCAGTTCTAGTAAAAAATACTTAATTGTTTCATTTTTTAAAACACCTAGGCCTATTTCACAAAAGAGTTCAAGAGGAGTAGACACTGCCACTCTAGGCCAGTGAATAAGTAATTAGTGATATTAACCTTTGCTAATCCCATAAAAACGATTTTTCTATTTTTGAAAATAAATTTAGAATATTCAGTATGCTTCAAAGTATAGAAAATTATACAATAAGTATTGATGAATCCACAATCCAATGTTGTCAGATCCGAAACATCTGCCATATTTACTTCAGATCTTTTTACTTTTTAACAAACATACAGATAAAACTAAAGCTCCTGCAAATTTTTTTCTATCAAATTTCCTTCCATGTTTCAGACCCCCCAGATTATGCTGAAAACTTGTTGCTTCTCTAGTCACATAATTTCTTTCAGTATTTCCTTTGATCAGAACAGTCTCCTGCCATGTTCCAGTAGAGAAAACTGACTGTGGGGATTTAGCAAAGCCCCTTACTGTCCAAGGCCCACAGTTTTCTTATTGTTAAAATGGACATAATCTGTTCTTGCCCACCTCACAGAGCCATGCAGTGGTAACATTAAATTTCTGCAAGGAGACACTTTTGAAAACTCTATCATCCAATACAAACTATATGGTTACTTAGGAAATAAATCTCCCTTTCTTAATATCTTCTCCAAGGCCAGTCAGATGTTTTAAAACCTTAATGTCTACCCACCACAGAGAAATGGTGCATAATCCATGCCCTGGGGCCCAACTAATAATAAGTTTGGTGGCCATACCAAGGATTTTAAATATTCTGTTCTATCATTGCTATACAGAACACATGTCAGTTCAGATGTCTTAGTAGTTGGTTTCAATAACATAATCCAAGATAAAAAAAAAGCAGGTAGTGGCTGTAAGATAAAATCCTTTTTCTCCAGAGTGGAGCTATAATTAGTAAAAAACCCAGGAAGTCAGAAAGTGGCTACTAATGTCCCACTGCTGCTGTTCAGGGAGAGAAAAAGAGTAATTAGGGAATCGGACCCTAGTGCTAGCTTTCAAATTCACAACCTGATAGCCTCAGCTGCCTCACTTGCATGTCTACGTATTCTGTGGCAACACAAGGTGACACTGGAATGTTAGCAATGTTGGCAACAGCTGTCTTGTCTGGGACCATGACCCTAGTGGGGAACAAGTGGCAATAAAATGATTAACTGGCCATGTCTCCATTTTATAGATCTTATGTATCTTTATTTTTAAATCTAAAAAAGTCATCTTAACTTTAAGAAATAAAATTACTATACCCATTGATTCAAATAAATGGTTAGGTTCATTTTTCCCCAAAGATAGTATCATTACAGTACATGGCCTTTGGTTATTTAATAGACCCAAGAGACTCAGATTCTCTGCTGAGAGGAACAGTGAAAAATATGACAAAACCCTGATCAGTTCAAGGCTCCTGGAAGGGATGTTAAGAATATGAATTAAATTCCCAATTGAGACATAAGAGCCTCAAAATACATACAGTCATCTACCTGGTGTTTGAACAAGAAATCAAATGTTTTAATCAGACATTTATTTTGTCATCCCTCTTATTCAGCAGACCCAAATGTTTGGGGGTACTAATTTGTTTCGGAAGTGGGCCTTGCTATATGTGGAAAACAATAACTTTGCACTTTGAGTTAGCAGTATATAATAAATAAAGTTGGAGATAGAAGACATAAAAGTTGAGGATAGTGATAGATCATGGGGTACAGGTACAGTTCTATGGTGTTTTGAAGGCATACATGTTCATTGCTATGGCTGTTCATCTGATCCAACCCATAACTTATTAGAAAGGAAGCAACAGGACAAAATGGACTTATTATATGCGATTAGAGTCTCCATCTTTAAGGAAAAATGCAGTATCCACTGAATTTAGGCAAGATTAAAATTAAATGGGCTACTAACAAAGCTTTGTCAGTTTTCTCTCAGCAAACAAACCTACTCCCTGTGTATGTAAATACTAAAAATAATCTGTTAAAAATGATGTAGCCATTAGAATTATCAGTAGAAACAATGATGTTATCACATCAAAATAAAAATCTAACCATCTCAGGTACAAGCACAAATAACAAGACTTACAAAGAGAGATGTGACAGGTTGACCATTTTCCTTGCCTCTTATTACCATTAATACCCCCCGACGCTCCCAACTCCCATTTCTGCTCTCATTGGGCCCTACATGATAACAGCCACTCAGCTCCAAAACCTTTTCTGGTACTATTCTTCTCCTAGTTCCTTTATGTTTATTAAATACAGTCAGCTCTTTCCCACCTCAGGCCCTTTGATGCCCTGATCTTTCTGGGTGGGAAGTTCCTGCTCTGGCCCTCACATGGCTAGCTCCTTTTACTGTAATGTCATCTAGAAGTCACTCAGAGATACCACCAGGACCACCTTATCTAGAGCAACAACTCTTCCTTCCAAATCATTCTCACATACCAACTCAATTCCCCTATACCTATAGCTCCTCATGCTCAACTGAAATTGTCTACCTACTGAATTGCTTATTAACCACTGGGTCCCCTCCCACACAACAGTGTAAGTTCCTGAAGGTAGAAGCCTTGTCTGTAGTTTGTGTGTTGTTATGATCAATAAGTATGTGTTGAATAAGTGAATTCAATTTCACACTCTAAATTTACTCTTTTAACTGTGTACACTGTGATATAACCATGACCTTCAGGACTGGGCAATGACTCACGCTTTAAAGGTGAATGAAGCTCTGTACTGAAATTAAAGCTATAATAAAAACAACAAGGTTATATATATTTTAAACCATATTGTTGTTTTAGAAAAGAAGCATAACTTCCATTGGAGTCAGCCCCCACAAAATTAACACTGTAGAGTTTTGTCAGCATTTTACAAGAGATGGGCATTAAAGATCCATGAGCTAAGGGCTTTCACTTCAAGAGAGCATCTCATTGACATTGAAAACGACTGTAATGAAACAGCATTTGTATTTAAAATACAAGATAAGCAGAAAATGCAACATAACCCTAAAAATAAATTTTGAAAATCATGTAGATTTACAATTAAGCATCAAACACTGAAAAATTTCCATACCTTGGACATCCTTCAAAGGGCTGTGAAGTGTCATTCTTTGCTCAGAGCTTTTACAGTGAAAACAGTAGAGGGAGCTGCTGCCCCACATTACAAATTTCTTAAATTTCTGTTTTCAACAAAAATTGCTATGCACTGAAATGTGACACATTTGAGCCCACTGCTCAATTCTCATGCTGCAATAATGAAACAATGCACAAAAACAATGCCAGAAAAAAGAGAAAGGAAATCAAGAGCCCTGCCTGGAACAGAGAGAAATAATAACACATCTTAAAATTAATGTGGTTTTAAATAAACACTTTTTACAGTGATGATGAATGAGAAGTAAAGTTAATGTCAAATGGATGGGCTAATTGTAAGTCCTTTAATGGCTCATTAGTTAAAGTCTCCTGCCCTCCCTTCTGCTTTACCTCATTCTCAGCTGCTCCCTTCTCTTTTCTAAAGCAATGAAAAACCAGAATATTTTGAAATAAACTAAGACATTTCAAGTCTCAAGACTTTCCAAGTCTCATTATCATAACATAAAGCCACTATTTTCTGTTGCTTATTCTACTCAGATAACTAGAAGGCTTTAAAGAAAAAGAGAAATTTTTATTAGAGTGTGAGGGATAGTAGTTGAGACTTAGAGAAGATCACAACTAATAAAATGCAACAGCTCAGATCATGGATAAACCAGCCCCACAAGCAAGGTAGAGGTTGTAAATCAGAGAAGAAAAAACATCACTGAATGCTTAGACCTGGTTGTTAGTACTACTACTACCTGATTGTGAGTAACTTTTATGTATCTCTTCGTGAGTAGATTTGCATATCTAGAATAAGTATTCCATGTTGAGCATATGGTCTTTCATTTTAGCAATTATTTGCAAGACATTCAAATGTTTAATTGAATTTTGAGAAATTGGTAAGAGAAAAAATGTGTTGGCTCAGTTACAGATTCAAGACAATCTCTTCTATCTACAATACTATATGAGTGAATGGATGTTCAGAAAGAGCAATGTATTTTAAGTGTATTTAGATAGAGTCTTACATTTACAAGAAAGTTCTTTCACATACTTGGCATTTGATTATTCCAGCAACTGTGTAAAGTAGACGTGGCAGGTACTGTCATTTCAAATTTGAAGAAAAGGGAAGTCTGACATGGAAATGCCAAGCGAATTGTCCAAGGACACACTCGTGAGGAGGATTCGTTTCCTCCCTGTCTTACACTGTCCCACTGTCCTATGGCTTTGCAGTGCCACGAGTTACCTTGGAAAAATCAAACCATTTTCTGTGGGTGGTGTGAAAAGTAAAGCTGATCTAGTAATTGTAAACTGGAAACTTGTCTTTCACACCTGTGATCCAGTAGAATGAAGTTGGGCTTAAGGATCAGTTCCTGGGTGTTAATTCTGGCTGCCCCCACTTACACTGGTGTGACCTTGGACATTATAAATTGAGGATAATTTCTGCTTCTCACCATAGCTCTGAGGCTGACACAGGCAGTGGCAGGAGAGTACCCTAAGCAGAGCTAGTGCAGTAATAAGCTCTCCTGAGCCATTCCTTTCTTTTGAACTTATTTCCTTGTTAGTGCTATTTCTTCCCCCAGGGAGATGCTTAATGCTTGTATGCTTCCTCTATGAAAAACTGCTCTCTACCATAATTTTAGTGTATTTGCTGGTATTAGCAATCCAAGACATCTCTACTTAATGGTTTCTCTCCAGTGAAGGATATTCATTCAAAATGAGACGGCAGAAGTTATTCAGGGACATTTGGAAGCTTTCCCCCTTTATAGGTAAGATCAAAGAAAAAGCTGGACCAATGCTTTATAAAAAAATATGTTCATCATAAAATGTTGTAGCTAGCTCTGTTAACAAGTTAGGTGCTCTTCAATTACAAGCATTCCGATTAAGGATAATCCTATATAATAAAAGGCTAATATGCAAATAGACCGAATGGCGGAACAACCGAATAACTGGTTGCTATGACGTGCACTGACCACCAGGGGCGCGCACAGAACATGGTGGGCATTGGCAGCAGGCGGCAAAGTGTGGAACATGGTGGGCATCTGCTGGGGCGGGGACTGTGGAGCAGGTGAGTGGGGGTGGGGGATGGTGGTGCCAGACCAAGGCGGGGTGCTGACTGCTTCATTGGGGTGAGCCTCTGGTGGTTACTGAAAATTCCTCGCTCCTTCGTGCCATGGTCCCACCTGATGCTCACACCCACTGCCAGCCCGGGTCCTGATGGCTCAGAGCTGTCAGCGGGTGCAAGCAGGGCCAGTGCCCTCAGCGCATGGGAGCAGCAGCAGCGGGAGTGGGGCTGTGGGCAGACAGGGGACCAGGGGCCACGGCAGATGGGCCAAGACCCACCCCTATGCCCACCATAGCCTCGTGGCCCACAGTTCCTGTCAAGGTGCACGAATTCGTGCACTGGGCCCCTAATTTCATTATATTTAGATTACATATGTGTAAATTTCAATTAAGTCTTCCCCAAAGAGAGGAAAAATTGCTATTCAATGTGGGGAGATGAGGAGCTTAAATGCAGGAATATGTATGGCTTTGATGAAACACCAATTCATCAAGACAATTTAATAACATTAGTTCACTAGATCTACTTTTAGTAAATATTTCATATAAGAATTTTTTCCCTAGGAAATATACTCTTTCAGGGGGAAAGAGGTTTTCCTCCCATAAATATATATACAGTATATGCTAAATGGAAAGTTGTGGGGAAAAATTATTCTTTGTAAACAACATAACTTTTTGGTACAAATCTTTCTTTAAAAAGTGAGAAAATACAAATTTGGCTTCAGAACCAAGATTCACAAGTAGAAAAAATTGGTTAAAATGTTTTAATTATGGGAGTTGCTTCAGGCCATTCGAGATTTCTTTTAGTTCTATTTTTAAAAAATTTCTTTGACACTCCCTAAATAACAACACTGTCTTTGATTGAAGGAACATCGCTAAAGCCCCACAGGGAAGAACATTTTCTTGAAGAAATTGAGCAAAGTATGCTGTTATCAAAGGATCCATGCCTCCTAATAACTCTTATTCTTCTTTGGTTCTTTTCAGATAATTACACTGAAGTTTTTCCCCTCTAACTTTTCTAAGGGCTAATTGCTTAAAAACACATACTAAAATTTTATACTATTCATTTGAGGGATAGTACATATTATTTGATTGCTATTTTTACATTTCAAATTGTCTTAAGAAATTCTAACACGTGCTTCAGGGATCTCACACGCAAGCCACTAGGGTGAGTCATACACCATCTCCCAATCTCAACCAGAAGTGTTTTAGCTCTGACCAGCCTTTCCCTCTTTCTCGTATTACCTTCCTTCCTGCTGTGAAATGGGGCTCATGTCACATAGAGTCCAATGTTGAAAAAGGCAAACAAATAAAATGCAATATTTTGACTTAAACATGTTCACAAGTGTTAAAAAATACAAATAGTTCCATGGGACATCTTAACAGAGATAAGAAAATATTCTGCTGATACTTTAAAAATAGTAAATAGACTAGAAGAGATAAACCAAAGAACTTATACACTTAATATGCATAGCCCATGGATGTGGGCAACAGGATAGTGAAGACCTGGGGGAGTGGGTAGGGACTGTGAGGAGGGGATTTAAGGGGATATAAGGGGAGGTGGATGGGAGATATCTGTAATACTATCAACAATAAAAATATATTAAAAAATAGTAAATAGTATGGTAGCTGCAATGAATGGTGCTTATTCTCTCAACAACCCAACTCTACTGTGCCATTAGAGTAACCTATCAATGCAATCTGGCATGGGACGCTCCACTTAGAACTCTTCACAGATTTTATATCGCTGCATGACCGTGGGGTTTGACATGAGGTTTACCAGGACCCTGCCTGGGCTTGACTTGTCAGTGCTGTGAGCGAACTGAGTGGGCTGCCCGCCTGCCGCCAGTCCCCAGAAATTCAGCACGTAATTGTTTTTGTTCAGGCTGTTTTCCTCTACTAACAGTACTTAGCTTGCATTCTCTTTCCCCTCTATTTACTTCACTGGAAAAACCTTGTCAACTTTTAATAAATAGCTTTATCAGGTATAGCTGATATAAGAAGAACTGTATATTAGTGCATGCAATCTGATGAGTTTGGACAAATGCACACAGTTAAGGGCAGACAATTTGAAATATAAAAAGGTATACATTTTATCTCTCTTATCAAATAGCAATCAAATAATATGTAATATCCCTCAAATGAATAGTATATAATTTTGGCATGAATTTTTAAGCAATTAGCCCATGCGACAATCACCACAGTTAAGTTGACATATTCAATACCTCCCAGTTTGTTTCCCTTAGTTTTTCTGTTTGTTTTTGTAGTAAGAACACCTAACATGAGATCTATCCTCTTAACAAATTCTGAAGTGAATATTATATTGTTAACAATAGGCACTATGCTGTATAGTACAACTCTAGGATTTATTAATCTTGCATAGCTGAAACTTTATATTCATTGAATAACAACTCTCCATACCTCCCTTCCCCTGGCCCCTGGCGACCACTATTGTGTTCCCTGCTTCTATGAGTTTGACTATTTTAGGAATCTTATGTAAGTGGAATCATGCTGTCTTTGTCCTTCTGTGACTGGATTTCACTAAGTATAATGTCCTCCAGATTAATCCATGGAATTGCTTCTTTTTTAAAGGCTCAACCTTTATGCTTCAATTTTCAATTCCTGAAGGAAACCACCCCAACCATTATCTTTTCTAAATTGTCACCCTCTGTTCACATTTCTGTGAACTAAACTTGAATCCCTAAGAGACAAGGGCACTATTTTACTCATTTTTTTTTTTTGCAAGCCCAGCTTCTAACAGGCTTTAAATAAATGTTTGTGAAACTGTTAAACAAGGTGAAGGAGGAACAGTTTCATTGCTTTTATGAGCTCATTTTCTTCAAATATCAGTTAATATGATCTTGAAACGACTGATTTCAAAGAACTCTGTTCATGTCTCACATTTGGGAAACAATAGTCAGTCCTCTTGCTAAAGTACATTATGCTTAGAAAATGAAACATGGAGGTGGCAAAGAAAAACGGTATTTTGCCTTCCTGTCCAATGCTGCCCTGAGCTAATTCTTGTAAGTATGAGTCGGTGCTTCAGAGGCGTTTCTGCAGCCTGTTGGTACGCGCATCATCAAGTCAACCAAACATGCAAACAACTTCAGAAAAACCCAACAGCCGATATAAACTGTACCTCAAGAGACAGTTTTTATAATTCTTGTAAAAGATATTTTAGTCAACTAGAGGAGTTATTTCAGAATAAAAAAAGACAAGGAGTTTCCATAAACCATAATTCTTAAGCAGAAAGTGAGCTGATGGTCTAGTCTCTTACTTTTTAAGTAAAAGCTGACCTTATAATAATAAAAAAATCTTCTCTTTTTAGCTTAGTCCCCCTCCCCCTGTATTTCTGTAGTCTAACAAATTGGTTATTATATTATAAAAAATAATAAACCATTTTTCTTTTAAATACTGTGGACTCAGGATTCAATGCCACTGTGTATTAGACCCATAGCTGAGTTTAAATTGTAAATCTAATATTTGAAATAAAATAAATACCTCTCTACCCAAACATTCTGGAAATTAAAACCTGTGGAATTGAATATTATACATATTTTCATATAGTTGCATATTTCTTAATCTTCTAAATTCTCTAGTTAAATCATTTGATCTATAGTTGAGAACTCGTTCCAGGATTTGGTGTAATCCTTTTCTCTCTTGGACATTTGGCAAGCTTGTCATAAAGGCCTTCAAATTCAAATTCTTCCTTTGAGAAAACAATTATCCTGTCTTGACTGCAGCATCACACATTTAGAAAACATATGAAGGTCTAATCTTGCCTGTTAGCATTCACCAGCTTTTCTTCTTTGTAGCAGAAGACAAGTATTGAAAATCCTATAATGTGTTCTCTGTTTTGCCAGAAACCTTGGAATAAAAATCAACAAAGCTGATTCCTTTGAAGACTGGATTCCAGGGTGGCCAATTCATGCCTCTTTTGTCAACCCCTGCTTACTTTTATAATCAATATCAACGGACACCAGTACATTACTGGTAGAACAATTTCCTTGAATGGCTAAAGTGAATGAAATGACAGGACAACAATCATTTTTGGCACATGACCACATCCTACTGGAGCAGTGGTTCGCAACCTTCTGGCCCTTTAAATACAGTTCCTCATGTTGTGACTCAACCATAAAATTATTTTCATTGCTACTTCATAACTGTAATGTTGCTACTGTTATGAATCGTAATGTAAATATCTCATATGCAGGATGGTCTTAGGCGACCCCTGTGAAAGGGTCGCTCGACCGCCAAAGGGGTTGCGACCCATAGGTTGAGAACCGCTGTACTGGAGTCTTAAAGTTCTAGATCTAGAGGGCCTGGAGCCCTCTAGTGGTGGTTCACGTCTTTAAAAAGTTCCTTATTTTTTGGTCTTCATTTTCTCATCTACAAAATATATTAATTTGTTTACTCGTTCATTATATAATTAATAACCACATGCTACATGCCAGAAACTTTGCTAGGCAATGGTGACAAAACAGAGGTTTAAAAAATTCACTGTGCAGTGGACAGACAAATAAGAAAAATAACAGTTGCAAAATCATGTGTTATATCTGTAGCAGGTATAATGTTATAGGATCATGGAAGATGACATCACACTTATTGAGAGCCCTGGCAAAGGCCATGTAGGAGAACTGATGTCTGAGCTGAATCATGAAGATAGAGGGATGCTTTTCTAGGTCTGTGGGAGAACATTTGCAAAGCATGGCATTTTTGAGATAGTAAAGAATGATTACACTGTAGATTGCAAATGAAGGAAGGGCACAGAGGAGGATAGGCAAAGATGGGTCCAGGGCAAACTACGAAGGGTCGAGAATGGCATGCATAAAATGTGGAGTCCTTCTTGAAGAAAAGAGAACTTATTAAACAGTTGTAAGCCAAAGAGTTACATGATTAGGGTAATGATTTAGAAATATTCATCCGCTTGTAGAAGGTAGAGGCAACAAGACCAGCTCCGAGATGGCTACGAAAACACAAATACGAATTGACAAGGGCCTAAACTAAGGCAGTGGCAATGAGAAAAGAGAGGAGGAGCAGGAGAAGGTTCATGGGCTACTGGGATGTAGAATTGACATAATTTAGGAACTATCTTGATGTGGAAGAAGAGGGACAGAAAAAATTCCAGGATTATTATTAGTTTAGTTTGGGGCATGCTACTTTTCTGATATACCTCCAAGTGGAGATGCTGGAACTCAGGAGAAATGTCTGGGTTGAAATAAGACTGGGAATCTTTAATCCATGCAACAAGTAGGTAGGGGAAGAGAGAATCTTGGAGAGCACATGAGACTTGGTTGGAAAGTTTGTAAGGAGGTCATTCTGAGAAAAGGGAATTGTATGGAAGGTCGCCTTCCCTGTTTATCAGAATTCCGAATTAGAGGAGACTTAGGGGAGTGTCGAAGGTGGTGCCCCTAATTATTCCTTGACCTTTCTAAACAAGTCTGTGCATGTGCAGACCCCCAGGTGCTTACTGGAATCCTTATGCCTAATCTTTGGGTGCCCGTCTTGAGGACAATGCAAAAAAATGTGTCCTCCAAAATTAACTCACCCTACTGATTGTATCTAAAGATAAAAACTGCAATAAAAGCCTAATGAGGCAGGCAATCAGGGATGTCTGGTTGCTATAGCCAGGCAGTCCCTTAGCCTCTCTTTCACAGCAAACATTGTGTCAGAGTAATCCATTCATCCATCACTCAGGGCAGGGGTCCTCCAACTTTTTAAACAGGGGGCCAGTTCACTGTCCCTCAGACCGTTGGAGGGCCAGACTATAGTTTTAAAAAAAAAAACTATGAACAAATTCCTATGCACACTGCACATATCTTATTTTGAAGTAAAAAAACAAAACGGGAACAAATACAATATTTGTATTTGCATGTGGCCCGCGGGCCGTAGTTTGAGGACCCCTGGCTCAGGGTCTGCTGGTCAGCCCTGGGAAGGGGATGTTGTTAATGAAGGAGAAAAATAAAAAGAATGGTCCCAGAGGAAGGAGGAAAAAATGTCAATGTCACTAAACCAAGAGAATGGAGAGTTTCAAGGAAGCAGCAGTTAACAGTGAAAATTCTTATATAGTGGTGAAATAAGATGGAGCTTGAAAAGTGTCCTGGGAATCTCACATCGCAGAGACCATTGGTAACTACAGAGATCGCAGTCTCAGTGGAGCAGCTCGGACATGAACCAGATTCTAGTGGGTTAAAGAGTCAGTAGAACCACAAGAAATGGAATACTTTTTCTAGAAGCTTGGGGTAAAGGAAAATAACAGCTAATTGGCTAGATCTTTATAGCTTTCTTTAACAACAACATTCGATGAAATTCTACTAACAAAATAATGTATCAAGAAACGGGGCATGCTTCCCCAGAGATCTCACTACCAGCCTGGCTGTTAAGCAGTTGAGGAGATGGAGTCAGGTGGGTTTGGAACATGATTCATGTATTTGGAGCCTTGGCTTAGAGTGCTCATGCAGGCAGTATAGTTGTTTCTATGGTATAATGAGATGTGGGTGCAGTGTGCGGACAACTCCCTTATCTTTTGGTTGTTGTGGTGGTAAGGAGGTATAGGCAGTACAACCATTTTAAACAGTAGAAAGATGAAAATTATTACCTACAAGGGAGTAAAATAGCCCATAGATAAACACACAGAAATAAAGAGGGATTCTCCGCAAAAAAAACACAGTCATCCTATTGTTTACTCACAGGGGGTCCTGGGGGTCCCGGTTTTCCTGGAGGACCTGTTTTTCCTCGTCTTCCCTTAAAAAATCAAAGAGAAACAGACAATAAATGATGATTCCATTTTCTTCTAAGATGAGACAATATTAAATGGCAATGTTAAAGACAGTAAAAATTAACTAAAAGTTTAAAAAAAATTCCAAATCCACATGAACTTTCAATGAAATCTCAAAGTTATGGGCCAGATATTAACAATCAAGATGAGAAAAACAGTGCCTGCAATGAATAAATCTTAATTGTTATTAGCAGTTCCTGATACTCTAATAAAGTAGCATAAAGTATCTGAAAGATGGTCGAAGATTGGCATTTTATCTGATGATTCCGTGGTTTCAGATGCAATAGTATATGCATTTGTCATCTTAAATTGTTGTTTCTGAAAGAGTGGTCTGAATTCTAATTTAATAGGAGTTGCCTGAGGGTGGGATTGGATGTTAAAAATGAATATTATGGGCTCCGTCCTAGACTTACTGGTTTCGAATTTCTGGAGAAGGAAGCTGTGAATCTGCATTTAAAAAATCACTTTAGGTAATTATTATGCTCACTAAAGTTTGAAATGCACTTCCCTAAGTCATATCATAATTATATATGCTGTATAAAGTACATTAACTAACTCTTTTCTTCCCTTCAGATGGTTAAGCTGTTTTATAAGTGAACTGAAACATATACTTGCTTATTAATTTTCATTATTGTAATTGAATGTTAACTCTCCCAAGTCCACAACCGGCTAAAGTCCAATTGCAAGAGTTAGAAAAATAAAATCGTGTTAACATTTAAAATTGTAACTGTTTACCAAATATCCTTTAAAGAGGAAAAATTTTCCCTTTCTAATAGAAGGAAGTAAGCTTAGGTATTGAAAACCTACATTTTGAACAAGAAACATCTCTGAGCATGTTTTCTAAATATGGCCATGCTATTTCATTGTTACTAATATCTTTTTAATTGCCATATTGGTAGTATATTAATACATATTAAGGCTTGTTTCTACTGAAAAATAAAAGTATTGGGTTGATCTTTTAAGGACTTTTAGGGAGAATTATAAGCATAAAAACAGAAAGGCCCATTTCATTACTAATTTTCTTGCTCTAAGTTAGGCAAAGTTTGATCACTCCGGCTTGGAGTGGGGTAGTAGGTCCAGTGCCACCTGGACCAGTGAAGTCAGCTTTGGGAGGTAAGTAACCACATACTGCACTGTGATTCTGTGGGAAATACTTCCATTGTGGGTGAAGGCAAGTTAAGTTCATACCACCAGGACTTATAAAAACAGCAGCTGTTCCATAAATAATCCTAGCTAACATCTTCAGAACAAATTTTAAAACATTTTATCAAAAATAAAAATACAGTTAGTGGTGTTTTCATCTACCCTCTGTTTTAGAGATCTGTGAACACTGGAGTTCCTTTGGGAGATTGTAAGATTGGAATAAATATATAATTTAATATTCTGCATCCATAAAAAATGTTATACACATGTACATCATTTTTCTAGTCTTATAGTTTAACATTCTGAAAATCAATATATTGGGTCTTTCAGTAAATGTCAGTCAATTAGCCCCTGAGAATTAATCAGTGATAAAAAAGTTTACTTAGAAAGTGGAAGCACAGTAATCTAATTCACAAGGGACAAAGGAACAAAATCAATGGCGTTCAAGTAGTTGTTCGTTTTTTTTAGGTTGAGGTAAGTTTAAATGCAGGATCAACGTTGGTGTGCATTCTCCTTTCTTTAAAGGAGACAGATTTATTGAGTTGGGCAGGAAGTGGGGAAAATGAGGCTGACTATTGATCAACTTTTATTGCAGAGTTAATGTTTAAGACAAACCAAGTGTCAGATATTGTGATATAGCATTGGCATGTCTTAAGATGAGGAGAGAAAAACATTCAAGATTCAGTATGGTTGGGCAAACGTCCAAATATCTTGACTATCACTGCTGATTTACACAATCTTTTAAGTCAGTCTTGCATTGTCGGCGTGCACCGATGTGTATGTCTAGAGTGCAGGGGAATGCTGATTGGGTTTATGCATCCTTGCTAAGAGTGTTCATGCAGATGATATTTTTGAGGCTGTTAAATTATTGGAACATATTGTGGGCAGGTAACTTCAGCCAGCACATGGTTTCAATTTAAATGTGGTTTCTAGTCTTGAATTTCTAGTAATACCTAAAGCAGATTTGAAGAATTTTTTTATTTTTATTTTTTTAAAATTTTTAAATATTTTTATTGATTTTTTACAGAGAGGAAGGGAGAGGGATAGAGAGTTAGAAACACCGATGAGAGAGAAACATCAATCAGCTGCCTCCTGCACACTCCCCACTGGGGATGTGCCTGCAACCAAGGTACATGCCCTTGACCGGAATCAAACCCGGGACCCTTGAGTCCGCAGGCCGATGCTCTATCCACTGAGCCAAACCGGTTAGGGCTGAAGAATTTTTTTAAAGATGTGCTTTACAAAGCAACACAGTCACCATTTTCTTAGCCATCCCACCAAATATATTTTAGGAACAGGGTTTGCCTTCAGTCCTCGTCTCAGAACCTGTAGAAGGGGATCTGACAAGATGGGGCAGAAGGGTGAATGGATGAAAAACATGGGTGGAAACTCCACAATGTAAGGCAAATATTGGGGGCCACAATTTAATAGTTCAAGCTATCAATATAATAGTTCAAGTCCATTCTCAGACATCATCCTTCCCTCCAAGAAGCCCCAGGAAGGAACTCCTTTGCCTTCTTCCCCACAATCAAGGCCCCCAGCTGCACTGAACACGGTCTCATAGATTCCTATTCCTCCAAAAGATCTCTCTTTTCACTTAAAAGCATCAGGGAAAGGCAAGAACCTACTTAAGAGACAAAGTAGATTTTTGGTAAGGTAAATTTTATAATTTAAGCTGGGATAATTTGGGGTGTATTTTATTATTAACTAGAGTCCTGATGCATGAAATTCATGCACTTGGAGGGTCCCTCAGCCCGGCCTGTACCCTCTCGCTGTCTTGGAGCCCTCTGGGGATGTCTGTCTGATGGCTTAGGTCTGGGGAGTGGGCCTAAGCCAGCAGTCAGATGTCCTTAGCGCTGCCGCAGAGGTGGGAGAGGCTCCCCACCACTGCTGCTGCACTTGCCAGCCGTGAGCCGGCTCAGGGCTTCTGCCTGAGCGGTGGCCCGTGTGGGAGTGCACTGACCAGCAGGGGGCAGCTCCTGCATTGAGCGTCTGCCTCCTGGTGGTCAGTGCGCATCATAGCAACTGGTCGTTCCACCAATTGGTTGATTTGCTTATTAGCCTTTTATTATATAGGATAATTGTGCTAAGTCAACAGGCATAAACTGCAACTCTCACCCTAGGGCTAAAATGAGACTCCTCCATTTTTCTGAGGAGAGTGTAACCAGTGAATCTCTGTTCTTTTCCTCATAGGGAACAGAGGAATTAGATGAGGCTACCTGGTGCCAGGGGCTGAGGCTGGGGCTGCTGCTAATACTGATGAGAGGAATGGTTATTGCATGTTTGCTCCCCTTTCTGTCTCCTTTTACTTCATTCCCTTTATTACAGGGCTCACTCAGGACCCATTCATTGTAATGTGAGACAAAAAGTAGGGAGTTGGCTGTGGATGGGGATGAAAATCCTGGCAGATTACAGACAAATGCTGAGCAGCACGAGGCCTTCCTGGTTAGGATTTCTGTTCCCAGGTCACCATTTGTTCATAAGCAAATTGGAGTCTGGCTGAATCTCCAAATGGATGGAGGTCTACTGTTCCAGCATAATTACACTTGGGTTAATCCAACACTTTTCTAAAATCTGGAACATAAAGCACAAAATACAGATTTATTATATTAGGTTGCCCTAGAAACCTCCGTGCTCAACATGTCAGTTTCCTGCTTGGCAAAAATGGAAAGGTTATTAGATAGTAGTTTAGATATTTGTGGAATGATTTAAGCCCAGTGGTGCTAAAACCTGATTGTGAACTGGCCTGGTCAAGAGGGCTGGTTAAAACAGATTGCTGTCCCCACTTCCAGGGTTTCTGACTTAGTGGGTCTGGGGTGAGGCCTGAGAATTTGCATTTCTAACAATTTCCCAGGAAGGCAGATGCTACTGGCCTGGAGCCCACACTCTGAGAACCCCTGCTCTAAATCTCAAGCTCTCATTTCACATTTGAAGTCAGCCAATCTTATAGAGTCCCTAATACAGAGGTTTTCAACCTGTGGGTCGCGACCCCTTTGGGGGTCGAATGACCCTTTCACAGGGGTCGCCTAAGACCATCGGAAAACACATATATAATTACATATTGTTTTTGTGATTAATCACTATGCTTTAATTATGTTCAATTTGTAACAATGAAAATACATCCTGCATATCAGATATTTACATTATAATTCATAACAGCAAAATTACAGTTATGAAGTAGCAACGAAAATAATTTTATGGTTGGGGGTCACCACAACATGAGGAATTGTATGAAAGGGTCGCAGCATTAGGAAGGTTGAGAACCACTGCCCTAATATCTTGTAAATCTTGTAGCTCAGAACTCAAGAGCTCGAGTTCTGTGATAATGTGGACCCATTGTCAAGTTCAGGAGTACCAGGACTGAAATCGGCTTTTCTCTTTTTTAAAAAAAATATATTTTATTGATTTTTTACAGAGAGGAAGGGAGAGGGATAGAGAGCTAGAAACATCGATGAGAGAGAAACATTGATCAGCTGCCTCCTGAACACCCCCTACTGGGGATGTGCCCACAACCAAGGTACATGCCCTTGACCGGAATCAAACCTGGGACCCTTTAGTCCGCAGGCCAATGCTCTATCCACCAAGCTAAACGGATTAGGGCAATCCGGCTTTTCTCTTATGGAAACTTTTAGTGTCAAGATGTCTTTGCTGTGCCTGGCTGGTGTGGTTCAGTGGTTGAGCATCAGCCTATGAACCAGGAGGTCACAGTTCAGTTCCCGGTCAGGGCACATGCTCGGGTTGCAGGCTCAATCCTCAGTAGGACGTGCAAGAGACAGACGATCAATGATTCTCTTTCATCATTGATGTTTCTATCTCCCCCTCTCCCTTCCTCTCTGAAATCAATAAAAATATATTTTTTAAAAAAGATGTTATTGCTGTAAAACTGCAATACTTATACTTTGCAACAGGTTTGTTAAGATTAAAGAAAGAGATCATATATAAAATTCCTATCACACATCCACTAGGATGGCTACTTTTAAAAAACAGAAAATAAATATTGGTGAGGATGTGGAAAAATTAGAATGCTTTTGCACTGTTGGTGAGATTGTAAAATGGTGCAACTGTTCTGGAACATACTATACAGGTTCTTAAAAATTAAAAGCCGAACTACAATATGATCCAGAAATCCTACTTCTGGGTATATATCCAAAATAATTGAAAGGAGGGGCTTAAAGAGATATTTGCACACCCATGTTCATAACAGCTCTATTAAGAATATCCAAGAGGTGGAAGCAAGCCAAATGTGCATTAACAGGTAAATGTATAAACAAAATATGGTGTATATATATATATATATATATACATATATATATATGGTATATATATGGTGTATATATATATGATGTATATATATATATATACACACATATACACATATATACATATATACATATATACACACACACACACACACACACACACACACACACATACACACACACAACGGAATATTATTCAGCCTTAAAAAGTAGAGAAATACTGTTATGTGCTACAACATGGATGAATCTTGATAACATCATGCTAACTGCAATAAGCACAGTGAAATAAGTCACTAAAGGACAAATACTGTCCGATTCCACTTACATAAGGTACTTAGAGTAGCTAAATTTATAGAAACAGACAGTAGAATAGTGGTTACCAGGGATCGGGTGGGAGGAAGGGAATTTGCTATTTTAGTTTTACAAGCTGAAAAGGTCCTGGAGACCTGTTTTACAACAATGTGAATAGACTTCACACTATTGAACTAGACACTTGAAAATGGCTAAGGTGGTACATTTTATATGTGTTTTCACCACAATTTTGTTTCTAAAAGCACTCCTACTTCAATGTTCGATACATGGTGGTAATAATAAATGTTAGTCCCTTTCTTTCCTGCCTTTCTACCATCCTGAATCTAATTCTCCTTTTTTTAAAATTTAAAAAGATTTGAAAATATATCAAGCAAACCTTCTAAAATATGCACTGTGGATCAGTTTAAAAGTGTAACCAATTCTTAACTATGCACATGGAATTTTTTCATCTAAAATAACAATCAAGATGGCCGTTGAGAGTAGAAATAGAAAAAATAAATTGTGGGTTATTCATACAATGGAATACTATATAGCAATGAAAAATGAATGGAATGTAACTACCTGCAACAGTGTGGATGAATCTTTCAAAACATAATGATGATCCATTTAAATAAGGAATTTAAACAGGCAAAACTAACCTATTCTGTTATAACAGGTTACTGATGTAGGAGTGGGAGTGACTGAAAGAGCATGACCAGTGTTTGATATTCTGAATTGTGTGCTGGTTTACAGAGGTGTGCTGAATTTGTGAAAAATCATCAAGTTGTATCTTTATGGTATATATATTTTTCTGAATATATGTTATACTTGAATAAAATTTTTAAAAATAAAACCAGATTACTACAAGGAAATGATTTTATTTGAATTATCTAATGACTTTACCTATCTGCATTTACTATGTGCAAGGCCATGGAGTCTCCATTGTCAGGAAGATAAAAACAAATCAAGGCTTTTAAAATGAATAACATAGACAAATTTGCAGCAGTAAAAATAACCTGATGCTTCCAGGATGACTTGCAGGAGGAGAGCGCATGTATCTTAAATTAGCCACTTGATTTATAAACATTTGGCCCCCAGGAGCATTAAGAAGGGAAGAATGCAAATAATGGACGACTGGTACTCATCTGACAGATGGTTTTCGTTGATGAGGATGAGGATGATAAGGATACAGCAGTAATCGGACTTAAATAAAGGATGGTATGCAGACCCCAAACCCATGGAGGAGACGTGTGTAAGCAGTCTCTCTAAATTGCCTGGTCTTGCTAATACAGCTGGCTCCTCTTAAATATTTCTGTCCCCATGTGTGTATTTAGCACACTCTTAGGCATCAGCTCAGTCTGAACAAGGTATCAAGGAAATGTCAAGGAAGAGGAGACAGGGCCTTGATTGGCACCCACAACTGTGAATGAGGTGTTAATTACACAGGAAAACATTACACACTATCTGGGAAGTTTCATTTTCTTTTTTTACATTGTGAGCGGAAGTAAGATTGATGGCAGATGTTGTAAAAAGCTACCACATTTTGAAATCAGTGATATGTGAAAAAAAGGGGAATGATACTATTGCCGCATGAATATATCCTAAGTGCATTTTATTTCTTACCAGAGATTTAAAAATACACATATGACAGCCACAACACTAGTCACAAAGGTCTCATTATTTCAGGGATCAGACAAGTGGCTCTTGTAAGGACATGGGAAGAAGATGTAATTCAGCATGAGCAAACAGTTTGAAATAGGTTTAGAGCTCAGGAAAAATGAATCCACACTGTGATGCTATTCTCAATATTGCCTTCCTCATTCAGGTTGGAATGACAAAACTTCTAAATCATTCCACAATTTCTCTATCTCTGTGTCCCTTTCCTTTCTTTATCTTGGGTGGAATCTACCAGTAACTAACATTGGCTTTTCAAAACAAGTTAGACATTGTGACATAATTACCTAAGCCCCCTCAGTGACAATTGAACAAATGATAATCTGAATAAATGATAACACTACATCAAAACAAGTGGTCTGGTCTGTGGTCAGTAATGTCAAAAGTCACTGTTCAGGATTTCTATTAAGTTATCATGTTGATACCAACTTGGTCATGAAAATAAGTACAGCCAAGGTTTGACCTCTTAATGTCTTCTGACTGGATGAACCCAACAATCTACTTCCCTCTTCTGCCCTGAGCCGTCCATATTATGCTAGGAAAATACACGAAAAGTCCATGATTAATGATTATTAGAATGGTTACCATTGATCAAATGCTTGCCATGGTTCAGGCATGGTAAGTACCATTTACGTGATTTCATTTAATTCTTTCAAAATCACAGTGGTAGGTAGTTTTGTTCCCATTTTACAGAGCAAGTTTAAACATCTAGCTCCAAATCACTCTCCCTTACTTGGTGGGGCCAACATTTAAACCCAAGTGTATCTGATTCTAAAACCCATCATCCTCAGGATTAAGGTGTCATTGACGGGTATCTTGATCATTTACAGTTTAGGTTACTATGCTTCTGTAATTGTTGAAGTTCTCTTGTTTTCTCAAAATCAAGCCAGATTTTTAAATGTCCCACTTATTACTTTGCTCTTTGGAATCTGGGTCTTACTAGTTCTCACCTGCTCATCTGATTCCTGCTTGCCCTCGCCTCAGAGTCTACTCTGACTTCTGCAGGCCTGCCAACATGCCAACCACAACCTTCCATTTAGATTTGTCTGGACTCCTGGTTGCCTTGCCAAACCACCAACTCTCTCAGTCCTGATCTCTGGCTCTGTTTTCTGGGCCAGCCATTGTCAGTCTCTGCCAAAGCACTTGATTATGGGTGGGGCAGTGGTAGTGTGTGACTACACAACTTCCTGAACGTGCTGTGATATATTTTAACATCTTTGTGTCACATTAACAGGGTGGATGCTGGAAGTGCACTCTGAAGTGTCCTTTTCTGCATATTTGGAAGTTCCCAGCAGGCACGTCCAGACTGGCGGAGGGGAATCAGGCCTTATATACTGCCTTCCTCATCTGAGAATTATGCTACCGGGCTTCCACATCACCAAGCACCTTCACAATGCCTCATGAATGCAGAATTTTCTCTTCCATTTTTATTGAGGGAATTGTTGTATTTTTAATCTTAGAGTAGGCAAAATAACAGATAGAGGAACAAATAATGCATATAAACTGATAGTGTCTTATTTAATAGACATGTTAAAAGGAAAACAATGTGGTGAGGTTCCTCAACAAACTTCAGACAGGTCAGAGTCTGGGCCAGTGAAACAGGAGTAAACTCAGCCTCACTCAGCACGAAACAAAAAAATTACTAATGACATTTTGCATTTTGATTTGAGTTAGCAAAGTTATAAAGGGTATATTTTCAGCATTTTTTTTTGAGTTCCCTACTTTAAAAGATGAAATATATCCTCAAGGGGTACAATTTTGGAAGTTCATTTTCAATGTGAAGGCTCAATATGACTAGCACCAAATGAATTCACAGGAATACATTTTGCAGCTATTCAATAACTGCTTGGTAAATGAAGAGAATTCCAGAGGATCTGTAAGATGAAACTATAAAGGTCACTCAGTTTTGAAACAGAAGAATTTTCCATGCACAATTCTCAATTCATTAATTTGAATTAAAAAAATCTTTATTGTTGAAAGTATTACATATGTTCCCCCTTTCCCTGCCCCATTAACCCCTTCTAGCCTGCCCTTGCCCCCCACCCCAGGCCTTCACCACCCTATTGTCTGTGTCCATGGGGTATGCATATCTGCATACAAGTTCTTTGGTCAATCTCTTCCCACCCACCCACCCCTGCCTTCCCTCTGAGATTTAACAGTCTGTTCCATGCTTCTATGTCTCTGGATCTATTCTGTTCTAAGCAAAATATGCTATTCAGAGAAAGACAAGTATCATGTGGGACCTAATGAACAAAATAAATTGATGAACATTAATTTGAATTTAATGGATTAAACTGCATTTTGATTTTTGAATCAAACCCTATCAAAAAGGTGAATCTAATGAACAAAATAAACAATATAGAACAGACTAATCAATACAGGTAACAGACTGACAGCTGTCAGAGGGAAAGGGGTTTGGGGGGCTGGGTAAAAAAGGTGAAGGGATTAAGTAAAGAAAAAGAAAACTCATAGACAAAGACAACAGTATGGTGATTATCAGAGAAAGGGGAGGGGATATACTAGTAGAAGAGGGTAAAGGGAGTATAAATGGTGATGGAAGAAGACTTGACTTGGGGTTGTCAGCACACAATACAATATGCAAATGATGTATTATAGAATTGTACACCTGAAATCTATATAATTTTATAAACACTCTCACCCCAATAAAATCAATGAAAATATTTTAAAAAGATGAGTAAATTTATTCAGCAAAATTTGATGGGCTGTGTTTTACATAAGGGAAAATACATTAAAATGTTTAAGTCTGGATCTTGCCTTCAAGGTAGAAGAGGAGGGACAGTTAAGCACAACAGCTATTGAAGAGACCTGTTCATTTGGTTACAGCTAAGCTCAGGAGTTCTGGGGAGGGACGGTGAGTGTTAACTTCTTTCCCAAACTGATCATGTTCTACCTTTCCATAACTCTCTCCAACCTTCCCTTTGGGAGGGGAAGGGGGGGAGGGGACATCAGATGGGAGGGAAATGTTGGCCGTGGAAGCTGTGTGTACCCCTTCAGCAACAAGATGGGGGACTAAACCCTGAAAATTCCCTTCAAATAGGATGCTTCTGCACTGACATCGATGTATGCGTCCTCTTTGGTCCTTTTCCCCTCTAAGACTTATCACCAGCCTTTCAATCAAGTGTGTTCAGAAGGTATTTCCTGGCCTGCCACTCCTTGATCTGACTTGATTGATATAAGTACTGGGAAAATGTATTAATGACCTTCAAAAACTGAACACTTGGGGACATGCCATTATACAATTACTGGTTATATTTTTTCTTGATTTGAATATTTTTCATTTCCTTGAACTTAACATTCAATGTCACTTAAAACTGTCACTGAGTAAGGCAACCTGGAGACTTCATCCATCTGTCTCTCCCACAGTCTCCTTCTCCTTCAGCTCCAACCTTTTCCCAGCATAAGGTTAGGGTTTCCCAGTCGGTCTTTCCAGCCCCACCAGTGGGTCCCTTGATGAATTATGTTAATGTTTTCCTTTCACTTTTCCATCCCCTGTAGGAAACTATCTCACAGGTCAAAATCCTGGTTATATCTTGTTCTCTGCATCCTACTACATGTAGTACACACACACATACATACAGGCATACGAACACATAAATACACACAGAGAGCCTAAACAACTCATCTTTCTCAACTGCAAAATATTTCCATTACAACTTTTAAACTCTCCATTTGTTCACCTCCAGCTCTTCACTGTGTCTTTATAGGACATTTTTCCTACTCTCAGCTGGCACATGCCCAAATTCATTCATTAATTCATTCAGCAAACACTTACTGAGTCTCTAGTGTGGCCAGACCCTTTCCTATACCCTGGAAATACCTTGTCTTTGTACAGCTTATATTCCAATGGGCATAGTAATAGTAATAGATGATGCATAGTCCTTACTCTCTGCCAGACACCATCTAAGCAATTCACATCTATTCATTAAGTCTTCAAAATACCTCTGTGGTATCTCTGTTTTACAGAGGGGGAAACTGAGTGACAAAGCAACTTGTCTAAGGTCACATGACTGGTAAGTAGCAGAGTTGGGATTTGACTCCAACTTAGCTGTATTACCTCTGATCATTACCATTATGCTGTACTTATTGCATATCTGGTAACTATTGGATAGCAATAAGAATCATAAAAAATTAAGTAGAGGAAAGGGCATAGAGTTATATAGGGAGGTGTGCAGTTTGAGAAAGAAAAATCAGGGGCAGACATTTGAACCAAGTAAGTCTGTGGGTCATGCAAGGTCTGAGAAAGAGCACCCTTCAGAGGGGACATCAAAAACAAAGTACTGGGTATAGCTTGGTCAAGGAACAGCAAGACACATAGGTGGCTAAAGAGGAGCAAGCAGTGGGTAGGTGGGAGGCAGGCCAGATTATGCTGGGCCTTGTAGGTTATGGCGAGGGCTCTGAGTTTTATTATTTTCATTGTGATGAGAAGCAATTGGAAGTTTTGTCTTAAAAAGGTAGTATAATACAGGCTGATTTAAGTACCTGCCTATGTAGATAATAGGCAAGGAGGTAAAACTGCAAACTCATAATTTACAGTTATGAGTTTCAATAGGCTAATTTTAGGTTATTTGACTTAGATTGCTTATGGCAACATTTCCTTACATTTGTGCAGATAACAAGAAATTTATTATCTGTATAGCATTTTGTAATGGTTTATTTTATGTGTCAACTTGGCTGGGCCATAATGCCCAGATATTTGGTCAAACATTAATTCTGTCTGGCCTAACTCAAGTGAAAAACCTTGGAGGAATCAAGAGAGGATGTTTAAACCATTACGCAGAAATATGCAAATGAAGTTTATAATCTAGAATCAAAGCTACAAAGATCCTGAAAGTAATAGTGGTCAATGTTGGATCTTGGCTGAGAAACCAACAACTAGAAAAAAGTATAAATTTAAGTAGTTATGTCACACTTCCTCACATGTAATAAAGTATTTTTACCTGATGATTATTTAGAGAAAATCATGTCGTATAGACAAGATTCAAGTTCATTAAGAAGAGACCACATGTGGGTGAGGTCTATTTGATACTATCTCCTAAGGCAAATAGAAAAATCCAATCACTTGCATGTGTGGTTCTAAACATAAAATTGTTTGGTAATATTCACACCTTCATTTGTACGTATGGACTCCAATGGACAGAATATGAATTCAAATCCTTCAGAAACATCAATAACTAAAACTAGAAGAGCTAATGTTGGAAACAGTCAAAATTACATATTTGTTTGCTACCTTACGGAGAAAGCAACTACCAGCAAATAACACAAATGAATGGGAAAATAAGTAAATAGATAATCTTATGTCAACAATAAGCATTTGTGCTTTTATTAAGTGCTTAGATATGCTGAATACTGGGGATTAAAGAGATAATTAGACACAGATCCCATCCTTGAGGGATTTATAATCTAGTATTAGAATATTTCTCTTTTTTTCCCAGGGTAAATTAAATCTGGGTCTCCTGATCCAAAGTATCGGTTTCTTAGAGCTTTAAAATAGAGTATCCGTTTACAATAAGCTTAATATATGGTGACCTTAAAAAAGACTTCTGTCATATTTCATAACATTAAGGAATGGAAGGAGAAAGAATAAATCCTTATGGAACATTTGCAGTCCATAAAACGTTTCAAAAAGTACTTGTCAACCTGTTGTAGTTTACTCCCGATGTGCTGCTGAGTTTTACAAGCATCTCTACAATGACAAAGAGAAGAACCTCTCAAAACTGTTTGAGAATATCACCAGAAGTACAAATATCTTGGGAGGTAGGGAGCCTATTACACTAAAAGTTTATTCATCTAGCACTTTATTCAATGGAAAAGTTCACCAAATGACACTTCCAAGCTCCTATAGGATAGTACTGACTATTGACCCAGGAGACGGGGACATCAGTAAGGCTTTGTACTAATAACAAAAAGACACCCTGACCCTGGCTGCTAGCTCAATAGGTTAGAGCATCGTCCAATACTCCAAGGTTGCGGGTTCAATCCCTGATCAGGGCATATACCAGAAGCAACCAAAGAATGCATAAATAAGTGGAACAACAAATCAATGTTTCTCTCTCTCTCTCTCTCTCTCTCTCTCTCAGTCAATAAATAAATTATAAATTTTTAAAAATGTAAAGAAAAAACACCTTCCTCCTGGTGGCTTCAGCCCTACACTGGGGCACAGAGTTGGTGTGTGGGGCATGGGCTGGACTTCAGCCCCCAAACACCTGTTGACTGGTTGCACTTCTTCAGGGCAATTGTGCTAGGTGACGAATCCACAAAAGTCTCCGGAATTCTGAAAGAAACACTAAACCTTTCCCATGGCTTTAGTGCTAGCAAATTTAATTGTGCTCAAGTACTTGGAAATGAATATTGTGAGCATGATATCATAATTTAGCAGTTATTGAGCATCTGTATGTGACAGGACTGGTACTGGTTACTTTACATATATATTTTTCTAACCATCACTTTTGGACAGGCATCCTTAATATCATTTCTTTTGCATAACTGGAGAAACTGAGGTTCAGAAAGGCTGGGTCGCAGTCCCTGGGCTGCAGAACCAGGGCTCACCTAGGGGTCTACATGACTCCAGAACCCGTGACCTGTGAGGTGTACATTGCTGACATGATGCAGAGGTTAACATTTTATTAATAAAAAGTTCAAGGAACCAGATCTCTATACAAGGCATGAACCTATCAAATGATGAATGGCCATCCTTCCATTGGCAAGGTTTGTGGGTTGCGCTGGCTACCACCACCCAGGCCATTCTACAGCAGGAGGAATAGCATCTGTGTCACCAGCCAGCATTCATGTGCTAAGTTTCAGGTCAGGGGAGAGAAGGCAAGTTGAAAGGGTTAGTAGGGAAACGAATCAAGGCAGTTCCAGACAGACAAGGGGCTGGGCAGAGACAAACAGGCAGAAAAGCTTCTGTACCAGTCTCAGGGGTGGTCTCTGACGCCACCCACTTCCCTCTACAGTGGTTACAGCTATTTTGTATGTTCTATTGTATTTTTTAAAAAGTCTGATTGTGACCCATGCTAATAGATCATGACACATGGTTTGGAAAATATGGCTACTGCAGAACCAGAACTTGGCAATGGACGTGGGTTAGAATCTGACTACCAATTTCTTGTTCTGTGACCCTGAACAAGTCACTTTAAATTCTTTAAGCCTCAGTGTCCTTGTCTGAAAAGTGGAGGTGATACTCCTTAAGAGAGAGGGATGTTGTAAGTAACCAGGATAATATAGCATTGCCATAAATGATATTTTATTACTATAATATTGCATATATTAATGTTATTGCTCTAATAACTGATGAGATGGTCCAATTTTTCCAGTTTTGTGACCAAGTCAGCTCTAGCCATGACAAAATTAGGCATGTTCATCTCACCTAGAGAAAGCCAGTCAGCAGGAGCCTAAGCTCAGCCATAAAGGTAGTTATCTTCACAGACCCTTATCTGGATACCTTCAACTGTGTCTTGTTTGCCTGTCTGTACACCTA
This sequence comes from Myotis lucifugus, assembly GCF_000147115.1. Taxonomy (NCBI): domain Eukaryota; kingdom Metazoa; phylum Chordata; class Mammalia; order Chiroptera; family Vespertilionidae; genus Myotis; species Myotis lucifugus. The sequence continues at coordinate 2,080,127 of NW_005871107.1, read as the reverse complement.
AATCCAACACTTAATTGCCTTTTTCTCTGCACTGTAGGCTGTTAAATTCTTTGTGTAAAATGCATCCTCAGATCTCAAAAAGGCCAGTCAGACGTCTTTTCAGACTTTAGCCATTAACTTCCATTTTTTCTTCTTCTTCCCAAGGAGAAAACTGGGAGAGGAAGGGGCTTTTTCCTCTGAGAATACTTTTTCAGACATTCCATGTACAAAATCACTTTTAGCCTCACAGGTTAAGTATCCTGACCTGCGTATAGATTCCAAAAGAACAAATCTAGGTAGCCAGAAATAAAGCAATCAGAAGTAAAACACGTTATCCTTAGCCTAAAACTGTAACAACAAATGGGTGCCTGCATTCTAAGTCCTGGGATTACATATTGCATAGCTGAGAACTCCTTTTAATAGTTAATTCTTTTAAAAAATTTATCTTTGCCCTGGCCAGTTTGGCTCAGTGGATGGAGCTTTGGCCTGCGGACCAAAGGGTCCCGGGTTCGATTCCTGTCAAGGGCATGTACCTTGGTTGCGGGCATATCCCCAGTGGGGGGTGTACAGGAGGCAGTTGATCTATGTTTCTCTCTCATCGGTGTTTCTAACTCTCTATCCCTCTCCCTTCCTTTCTGTAAAAAAATCAATAAAATATATTTAAAAAAATAAAATAAAAAATTTATCTTTATTGTTGAAAGTATTACAGATGTCCCCTCCCCCCCATTTACCTCCTCCCCCCAACTCCCACTCCCCCTACCCTCCCCCCACCCCAGGCCTTCACTGCACTATTATCATTGTCCATGGGTTATGCATATATACATACAGGTTCTTTGGTTGATCTCTTCCCCCTCCCCCTCCCTCTTCCATCTTCAATTCCTCAGTCAATTCCATGCTTTATGTCTCTGGATCTATTTTTTAAAAAATATATTTTATTGATTTTTTTACAGAGAGGAAGGGAGAGGGATAGAGAGTTA
>NW_005871107.1:2076080-2078407 GCF_000147115.1 Myotis lucifugus | reverse complement strand
CTCCCTTCCTCTGCGCAGCATAAAAATATCTTAAAATTTAAAAGAAGCCTAGTTAGTAATACTTAAATAACAGAAAATTTTCTGCTAGTGACAAAGGTTTTGTTGTTACAGTTTTAGGCTACTGTCAGTGCAATTCACTAAATTAATGCTCTATTGAAAAATTTTAAAATTTCCAATTTGCTGTGGGCTGGTACTTTAATAAAATATAATAAAACTGAATTACTAGAAAAAATGAAATATGGGCATACAAATTATAAGTCCCAATGTTTATTACTACCTAACAAACTGCAGCTGGGTCAGAGAGAACCAGAACATCCAAAAGAAGGCTCAAGGCCCCACAGCAGCTTGCATTGCTTCACAGCTGGGCCTCATCTGAGCACCTCCAAACCCCAAACAAGGAAGAGGAATCTGCAGATCTCTCCATAGCTCCTGCTGGGTAGCCTCAGGCAGAGGCTAAATTAGCACCTCCTTAGAGATCCAAGAGCCAGTGTACCCAGTGGTCAGAGTGGGACCACCCAGATTACAACTCCTCAGATCCATAAGGGACACAGTCAGGGGGAAGACTCAGTGAGCACCAAAGCCCCACTGAAGCAAGTCTTGCCCCAGAAGGGTGTCTCTAGCACAGAAGTTCTCCCACCATAGACACAGCTGATTCTCACAGCCAATTGGCCTGGAGGTCAATTCCTCCCAGTGAGACCTACAACAATCAAGGCTTAACTACAACAAGACTGTGCACAAAGGGGTGCACCAAGAGTGTCTACCTCAGGTAATCGGGGAGGCTGAGCCACTGGTCCCTATAGGACACCTAGCACAGAAAGCCACTCTATCAACACAGGGAAGCATAAAAAATGCAGAGACAAAGAATCAGGTCACAAATGACAGAAATGGAGGAAAGCAAACTACTGGATATAGAGTTCAAAACCACACTTATAATGTTTTTCAAGAACTTTCTAGAAACCGCCAATAAATTTAGTGAGACCCTCAAGAAATCTAGTGAGACCCTCAAGAAATCTAGTGATACCCTCGAGGATATGAAAAAGGACCAACAAGAAATTAAGCATACACTGACTGAAATAAAGAATATTATACAGAGTTCCAACAGCAGACTAGAGGATTGCAAGAATCAAGTCAAAGATTTGAAATACGAAGAAGCAAAAAACACCCAACTGGAAAAACAAAAAGAAAAAAGAATCCAAAAATATGAAGATAGTGTAAGGAGCCTCTGGGACAACTTCAAGCGTACCAACATCCGAATTATGGGGGTGCCAGAAGAAGAGAGAGAGCAAGATATTGGAAACCTATTTGAAGAAATAATGACAGAAAACTTCCCCCACCTGGTGAAAGAAATGGACTTACAGGTCCAAGAAGCGCAGAGAACCCCAAACAAAAGGAATCCAAAGAGGACCACACCAATACACATCATAATTAAAATGCCAAGAGCAAAAGACAAAGAGAGTATCTTAAAAGCAGCAAGAGAAAGAAAGTCAGTTACCTACAAGGGAGTACCCATACGACTGTCAGCTGATTTCTCAACAGAAACTATGCAGGCCAGAAGGGAATGGCAAGAAATATTCAAAGTGATGAATAGCAAGAACCTACAACCAAGATTACTTTACCCAGCAAAGCTATCATTCAGAATTGAAGGTCAGATAAAGAGCTTCACAGATAAGAAAAAGCTAAAGGAGTTCATCACCACCAAACCAGTATTATATGACATGCTGAAAGGTATCCTTTAAGAAGAGGAAGAAGAAGAAAAAGGAAAAGATACTAATTATGAACAACAAATACACATCTATCAACAAGTGAATCTAAAAATCAAGTGAATAAATAATCTGATGAACAGAGTAAACTGGTGAATATAATAGAATCAGGGGCATAGAAAGGGAGTGGACTAACTATTCTTGGGGGGGGAAGGGGTGTGGGGGGTGCGGGAAGAGACTGGACAAAAATCGTACACCTATGGATGAGGGACAGTGGGGGGGGGGGTAAAGAACAGAGGGTGGGGGTGGGGAACCGGGTAGAGGGGAGCTATGGGGGGGAAAAAAAGAAGAACCAACTGTAATAATCTGAACCAATAAAAGATTTAATTTTAAAAAAGGGAATAGTTTTGTACCAGTAAAAAAAAAAAAGTGAGGGAAATACCCTAAAGGAACCATATATGCATTTTCCCCATTTGACATAAGAAAAATAATTGGTAAGGGTGAAGTTAGGGGGGAGGGTGGGGGAAGGGTGGGTGGTGGGGCAAAATTGGAGGCTGGATGGGGGACTCCCTGGAAATAACGTCCAACAATTAACAAAATTTTTTTAATTAAAAAAAAAATCCCTTT
>NW_005871107.1:2052054-2075980 GCF_000147115.1 Myotis lucifugus | reverse complement strand
AAAAAAAATCCTTTGAGCTGTTGCATTAGTAGTTAGGGTTATAAATAAGTAAACACAAATTTACTTCCCTAACTTGATTAAAATAAAAATAAAATAATAGCATAAAATACATGATTGCATTTCTTCAGATTTTGTGTATTACAGTTGGGAAGCTAACCTGAAAATGTTTCATGTTGTGATGGGGCCCTACTGCTCGTCACTTGTAGGCAGCAAGCACTGCTGTGACCCTCCATGTGAGTTCAACAACATACCACCTCATTTATAGTCTGTTCTACTGGAGGAGTCCAATAAGCACTGCTTAGATTACATAAAAATATTAAATTGCTTAAAAAATTTCTAAGCATGTATTTTAAATTTCTGTACTTATTAGGGTTTGGTAACACTTTGTGCATCACACTTGAATAGCATTGTACTGCACAGCGCCCATGGTTTATTAATTCCTATCTTTTGTTGGGGACAATCATCTCCATTCTTCTGCTTCCTTTTACATCCTTTTAACTAAGTGGGCAGTAGTCTATGCTTGAAAAGAAAACAATTGTAAGGAAAATGCAGATAAGGCAGGGTCTATTTTCTTTGACCTTGTCTCCCTTTCCTCTATCTCCATCACATAGATCTTCCAGGGACATTCTAGGCACATCGTCCACAATGGTCTTGTTTCATTGGATGACTTTTTCTCACTTAATTAATCACCTGTCTTAGGGTTGGTTTAGCTCATTTCTGTGTCTCTAGAAAGAAATACTGCTGACATTTTTGTAACAAAATCAAATTAAGTAAAAAAAATTCTAAGTCACAGAATATTATACAAGAATGTCCTAATTTGATTTTTCAAGGGAAGTCTATGAGAATGATAAAATCTGAACATGAACAGTAATAAGATCTGAGAAAATTTCATAAATCTGCTCATCTTTGGAACTGTGTTATTGCTAGAAAATGTGTCTAATTGTTGGAAATAATGTGGCAGAAATAGAAAGGCCATCAATTGTTTGTTTTTAAGAAAAGCCATTATAGGTAATTAGATTTGAAATGGAATAGCAAGATATAAAGAAGGAGTATGGAGGTGGAGTATGAGGGAGATAATTAAGAATGTTGCATCTCTTAAGGATAAAAGATTAGAAATGAAAGCCTCATCACACTAAATGCTGTGGGGAATTCACCAATTTAATTTTTGCTCCGGTTTTTCTTATACTAGAAATTATCCAATAAAAGCATATTAGACACACTCAAGTCATGCAATTTTGATAAAATAAAAAAGAAAGGGAAGAGTGCACCATTTTAAATATTAAATTAGAAGCATAACTTCTTTTGAATTAGTAATTTTTGTGCCTTCACATTTGAAAAGATTTTTATCTCTATGGTAACCATGCAGAGAAATACACCATATTCATTTCTATCAGCTCCCAGTGAAAAGTATTTTAAGCCCATAGTAAGTTAGCAGTATACCATATAAAAATTTATAACTATAATCACAAGGATTTATTGATAAAAGACACAGGCAGGTCCACTTATCTGGTAAACTGGTCTCTTGACATTACCTAGCCTGGGAATTATACTTAATTAGCATGCTTCAAAAATTTTATATCATTTGAGAAAAAATAAATGACAATTTACAGAATATGTACAGAGCTATAAAAAGTGAAAATTGCCAAAAGCAATAAAGATAAGAACAATTTAATTTTGGCAATATTTTACTCTGACATTACTTAGATTATACCAATAAAACTAAGTTTTCCAAGAAGTTAGAACTGTATTCTAGCAAAATGGATTTATAAAACAAAATAAATGAATTCAGACAAACGGCCGATAACAGAAATGTTCTAAGATACCCTTGATAATTTACAAAAGAAAGAGGGCATAGATAGAGGAGGTAAAGAGAAATGCCTACATTTTCACCAGCTGCTTCAAGAATCTAGGAAAAGTCTGAAATTGCAGCAGTAGATCTTTGCTTCTCCAACTGCCCCACCCCTCTCCACCATTTTCAAGTTTGCTTTCTCTACTTCTGTAATTCTCTCTGCTTTCACTTGACTAATGGGTCTTGCTGTTCATGAAGGAAGAAAGCAGTAGCCATCAGAAAACTATGAACAGTCTTGAGACTGATGCCTGTTATGAACAGCAAAAGTTTAATTGAATTATATCTACACTGAAAAATTCTTTCTGTATGAGATGAATATGCACAGAGCTTTGATTCCTACTTTGCCCCCTAAATGAGTGGCCACGCCCCTTTTCTCCTCCCATGTGTCCTCAAGGTAGAGGTGCTGATCCATATTTACACGTGTGCATTTTCTAACCTTCGCTGGCACTTCTGGATTATTATTTCCTGTTGCTTGCACCTTCAGTTTCTCCCTACTCATTGACTTCCTTGCCTCAGTTTACCAATGTAGTCAATTACCAGAAAAAATATTTTCCTTAACCTCTCCAAATGTGATCGGATGCCAACTCTCTTTATACCCAGCTTCTGAAAAGAATAGTCTCTAATCCCCCGACTTTCTCAATACTTACTACAATTCCCGAGACCTAACCTGTAAAATGTCCTATCCACCTCTGCGCAGAGCAGTGACTCTTAGAAACCAGCTTCATTCAAGATCACTGATGGCTTTGCCTCATACCCCAGCCCCTCTGATGCCTGAAGCATTTCCAATCAGTTGACCACCTCTCCCCTTTCAAAACTTTTCTTATTTCTCCATACTTTTAACATTTTCATTCACCTCTCAACCCGCTACTTTCAAGGTTATTTTCTTAGTTATTTTCTTTCTCTAGTCTCTCTCTCTTGGCCATTCTACCCACACGAGTGGCTTCAATTATCACCATAAATTGATGATTTCCCAATAGTAAACTCTGTCCCTTTCCTTATGATCTTAATCCAGATTTTCAAGGGCTGGCACATTTCTATTTGCAGATCCTTTCAGCAGATCTAATGATATAGGCTTGGAATTGACTCCTTTTCCCCCAAAGAATGTTGCCCTCCAGGGTTTTCTACTTTGGTTAAAGCCATTATCACAATTTCAGATTTGATATGTCAGTAATCACTTTTTCCCCTGTTAACCATCACCCGAGGATATTTTTCCATTGATTTTTGAGAGAGTGGGAGGGAGGGGGGGAGGGAGGGAGGAGGTGACAGGAAGAGACAGAGAAAGAAACATCGATGTGAGAGACACACATTGATTGATTGCCTCCCACACATGCCCAGATGGGGGCCAAGGATCAAACCTGCAACCCAGGTATGTGCCCTTGACCGGGAATCAAACCTTGACCCTTCAGTACTTGAGCCAATGCTCTATCCACTGAACCACACTGGCCAGAGCAGTAATCACTTTTGATACATAAGTCCATTGCCTTGTCTCTCTGCTCATTTTTTCTCTGATGTCTGTCCCATCTTGTCCCATTTCACTCTGTTGTTTACAAATGCGACCTGATTTTAGCCTTTTATTATTTACTGATTAGACTAAAAGAACAGTTCGGTCATCTACTCTAATGTAAATACACCCCCTCTCTTTTTCTCTCTTGGTGGTGAGGTTAATATTATCAAAGTTTTCATTATGTCTTTACTTCCACTTAAAAGCCATTGTGGATGCTGCTTTGGTAATAATAGGGATAGTGTTTTATTCTGCCTCTGGTGCAGATGCTATTGGTGCCAAGTTTGGTTGGTACCCAACTACCATGGTGTTGGCTACTAATGACTTCTGCCTGAACCCCTCTGCCTTAGTCTACAGGAGCTGGAGATACTGAAATGGTACTTTCCCTATCCCCACCCAGTGTGTTTTTGGGTATCAAAGCTTACTTAGCTCCTTGCTCAAGGTAGGATCAAATCTGTGATGCTTCTGATTGCCTTGTGGGATCAGGCTGAGACTAGACTTCTGAAACTACATTTTTGCCTGCATTATTCCTCCTCCTTTTTCTTCTTTTCTCACTTTTTTTCAGGTTTCTTCTATAAATCATGTGCACAAGAATTCCATCTTAGATCATCCTTTTAGGGAAACCCAACCTAAGTCACTTCCATGGTACCTCATACAAAACAGGCACTAAATTTATTTTGCAAAATAAATTACATGTGTTTTCAATAGCTCTACTTTTCCCTGAAAAATGAAATATAACATATTGAAAAAACTAAAGTATTATCAAATTAAACTTACTTTGAGAATTCTGTGCTGTCACCGAAAGTAGCTCAAAATACTATGAAATTGCACAAAATTAAGGTCTTATATTATTTATTAGAAACATAATTTGCTAGCTTTCAAAGTCACTAGGCCATAAAATATTTCAAGTTCCAAATGTTTTGCATTTCTGAAAACTTATGTTAGTATTTCCCAAATTGATTAATAACGTGTAATTATTGGTTTTGGCAGCCACCCACACATGTATTCACTGTGTCCAAATGGATAAATAGCTTTGTACTTGACATTTCCAATGGTAAATGTACCAAGTAGCCACTTACGTATTCAGTGTGGTGTACTGAGTAAAAACACGGATGCAGGAGTATTAGCATATCACCACTGTGGTGGAAAGTGTCCTCTCCTTTTCCATTCTCTTTAAGTGTTTGTGTGGCTTAGTAGGTAATATTTTGACTCCTTCAGAGAACACCTGTCACCAGGGTGCTTTCAAAGTGTTTGTGGCTTAATCCCATTATATACCAGAGGGCTGAATTATGATGAAACATAGATTTAGATGAGAATTTTGAGTGATTTGCTGGAAGTCACAAGTTAACCCAATCCTACAGCTGATAAAGAGCAGCTCTGACTCCCATCCCTGTTCCCCACTGATCAGGCAAGGCTGGTTCCCAACTGGTGCTGCCAGATAAGCAGGCCATAGGGACATAAATTGCATTCTTTACAATATGTGGAGACCTGGACAGCGCCAACAGGACCTATGTACATTGTTCCTTATAATGTGTGGCCTTAATTAGAAAATAAAGTAGCTTTGGTTACATTCTCAATATCCTCCATTTTAAAGACATGCAAATCTAGACTTTGGTTTGGGACCACAAAATAAAATATGGTGTTCCTTCTCACATAGAATAACTAAGACATGAATAGCCCTGCAGCCTTGGAGAATGGCTGAATGTTTCGGGACCTCAGTTCCCTTATTTGGTGGACTGGAGTGACATTACAGTTCCCTTTCATCTCTAACATAAAAAATGTGATGACCCTGGTATGGGCCTTCCTCTCAGGCCCCTCCCTCTGAAGTGGCTCCATTCTCCCCAGACCTCAGGGCCTGGGTGTCTCCAGTTGGAAGGACTTCCCAAGAGATGGGATGCTATTTCCACAGCAGACACCAACCCTTAGGTCTTTTAATACAAACAAGCCATTCAGTGTCAGCATTCTATTTGAAAAACATGAAACATTGCCTCTTTACTAATCCAAATAACAGAGATAGCTTATACAGCTCTTCTGTTACACAAATAAATATTCATTTAAATGAGTAAGAACCCTAGCTCCTTATGGCTTAACACCTTATATATGTATTATTGAAACACAAACATTGGTTGTCATCTTTTTGTCGCAGTTGTTGTCACGGCCTTCCCAGGGTCCTTTGTCTTCTGTTTCAAGTGTGCTGCAGAGACTCACTAATTAGAGGGAAGTTTACCACGGTGGACCACAGGCACACTGTCATTAAATGGCTGTGATATTTAACTTGATCTAAGGGATGGCCTACTCTCAGAAAGTCTGGGCTGCATCTCCCACGGTGTCTCTTTTTCACCAGTTCTAATTAGAGTGAGCTAGCAGTTGTCTCCCAACATCTTGTTCTTTTGATTTATTGTTCCCACCAGTCATGGAGTGTGAGGCAAAAGGGGAGGTTTCTTGTCCTTGCTCCACAACTACTCCCTGGTGGACACTTGTCTGACATTAACATATTTTAGCTTCTTTCCCTTCTTCCTGCCTTACTCCATTACTTCAGAAGCTATGTTTGAGGCAGCTTTGGGGACACCAAGCTAGAATGAGCAGGAGTGTCTGGGTGGCAGGACATTAGGAGAAGATTCTGAAGTACAAATTTTCAGATAAAGCAGACCGGTGTCATTCCTTAAAATTTTGTCAATGTTTTCTGAAATTCTGATTCTATATCTCGAGGGACATTTAACTGACAAGAACCCTGAAATGCTATTAAGAAATTTCACAAATATTAAATCACACCTAAATATGTGACACAGTAAATGGTGAAGTCACATGCTTAATACTAAATCACATGCTATTTGGGACCTCATCAGTTAGGACTAGCACAGGAAGGTAATTTGTAAATGATCTATTTTTGCTCTGAGAAATGTATCATATGACAAAGGGACTAAAACTAGTATGTAATTCTTCTATTCTATACTGATTTCTCACTTAATCACTCAAATGAGGAATAAAACAATGGAAGCATATAGGTGACTTCATACACACATACAACATATAGCACCCAAAGCACATAAGTAAGAACTGAGTAAAGTCAGGTTACAAATATGTGTAACCTGTAAATATGATATATAGTGACACAGATACTTATAGTGTTTCAATGCCTTACATTCCTAGTACAAATGTTACTTCATACAAAGAAAATATAAATGCAAAATAAATCATTATATGGTTTAAGATATGGTAGAATTTATACTACAGTTCATTTTTTCTCTCTAGGTGGCGAATTTAACTCAATAAGAGTTTTTTCAATTATATAAAATCACCCTTTCATAAGTATTAATTTTAAAAGTCTCATAGGTAAACTGGAGATAGCTAGATAATCCTCAATGATGAGTTTCTAGAAAGACAACAAGAGAAAGCCAGCAGTATCAGCCATTAAAACAATAGTGAAGGTTCCCCAAAGTGAGCTTCGAAGCTCTGCAAAAAGAAATGCAGTGATAATTGTAGATTTGATCATTTTTATCTTCTGACTCTCATTAGTTTTATAAATTCTAGTAAGGTATTGGGGAAAAACTGCAAATCTCTTGGGACCTGAATAGGGTACACACTTTCCCAGTTACTCATTAGAAATGTCAGATAGGATCAAAGTTACTATCTCTTGTAAACTCTCAAGGCATCCTCAAGGAGACAGCCTTAGGAAATTTCATAGGAAGTAAAGTGGAAATTTAAAACATGCAATAAACATGAATTCCTCATTGTTGAATAAAGAACCTCTAAAATGTTACATAACATATGCACATGTACACATTTATATATGGATCCAAGCAAAAACGATGCTTCCCACCCCCCCTCACCCCTGTTCTACCTAGGACCAGAGCAGAATTATTATTTAAAACAAATTTCCTGTTAGCAATACAAATTCTTGGTACAAGGACATTAGTCATAGCTTTAGTGAGTGAGCAGAATTTTTGTATATGCTCACTGTGCATTTTACAGGTCAATGTCAGTTTTAATACATAAAAATAGGAAAACAATATTTTATTTCCCTCTAATTAGACTGTGCAACTAACCAAATTACTTTGTGAGCTGAAAATTTATCACTGTTCATTCTTTTCTTCATAAGGCTCCTCCCCCAAATTCAGGCCCATGTAAAAGAATTTAATTGCAAATACAGAGAATTGTTAGTGGTTCTACCAGCCCCTGAACTTGCTTCATTGAAACTCTGAGGTCATTTTATGGCTGTGGAGTTAGCACTGTGGAATAAGCTATCCTAGAGCGAGAAGAAATGCTTTTATACTATGGGGGGCGGGCAGTCCTGACCTGCTTTACTGGCTTGCTGTGTTCTACGAAGCCTTCACTGAATATGGGCAGGCTATCTGGGTAAAATTTCACTTGAAAAAGATATCAAGTCCCATAAAAGCAAATAAGCTTAAGGAAAATTTTGCTTAGATGAGTTCTATAGCATGTGTTGATTTCACAGAGGCAGTGATTTTGTTGTCCTTTTTCCTAATGAGACTGATATAACTCAGGAATTATTAGAACATTATTTATATTACTTGTGTCTTCTTAGATAAAGGATATAAATCAATCCAGAAACAAGCCAAAAGAAGAACAAGGTTTTTCCATGAACACTTGGTGAATTTATACATGATCAGCACAATGCATGCACTAAATAAGCATTAAGGCCTCAGCTACTCCACGATGATGACACCAATCCTCATCTCTACTCCTTTAAATTAAAATTTTTTAGATATTTCATTTTATTATGAAGCTGGATCAACACTGGGCCTCATAAAGCTTCTGGGGTATTATAACATGGGGGAGGACATACAGAGAAAGTAAGAATTCAGGTAAGAGTTCAATAAGATGGGTTCAATGGAGTGGGAGTGAAAACAGTCAATTTACTTTATATAATTTTTCTTGGCCAACTAGATATTCTCTTTAATCAACTCCTACTACTCTGAAGTTATATACTTTTTCCCTTCTATAAACAGCTTCAGATCACTAGTCTTGGAATGAGAATCATGACAACAGCTAATTCATAACCAGCACTCTCCTTCCAACAACTCTGGGGGTGTTATTACAATCTATTTTGTAAATGAAGACACTGAGGCACAGAGAGGGTGAGGAACTTGCCTAAGGTCACACAGCTAATGAGTGGCAAAGCTGGGACTTAAATTCAGGCTGTGTGGCCCTTGAGCCTAAACATCAACCCCATGTTGCTCATATCCTAAGAAGCCAGCAGGCCTCCCATACTTTTGCAGGATTGACCATCAGATTCCTACCTGTCGAGGAAATATGACCCATTCCTTTGCCATTAAGACTGGGCTGGTGTGAAGGGACACATCTTGTAGGTTGAGAGCTACCTATGTTCAGGTTCTCTGCTATTTAGAATGCAGGGAATCCTGACCCCAGACACAGGCTTCAAAGCTGGCTTCGAGCAAGCACTTCAAAGGAAAGTAAAATATGCACAAAAATGTTGGAAGGAGGGTTAGTTGCCCTGAAATGAAAAAAAAAAAAAAGAGAGAAGGGAATGGGAATGGCTGGAGAAAAAAAAAAGGCACAAGTATAGAAGCTAAATTGAGAGCATGGTAGGAGGAATTTAAAACTTAAATATTCTGTTTAGGACCCAGCAACAGAAATGCAAGAGTGAGGTGTCATTTTGGTCCAACCAAATAAATTTCTGTTTGTGGAAGTAAGCAGAGCTGATTCACCAAATGTTTGTGTGAGGTTGTTTTTTTGTTTTTTTTCAGAGACCTAGAGCAATTTCTTTTAAAAAGACCATGGTAGTTTTATACCAACCTTAAAATTAAGATTATTCAGTCATGCACCTTATGTAACTGTAAAGGAGAAATCCAAGGTTATGCTAAAATAAAACTATTTTTTTATATTTTGGGGGATTCTATTAGGAATATTAGGAAATCCTATAAGGAATCTCTATCTTAGAGGGAATGTTTATAAATGCCAGTTCTTTTGAGATGTTCATGTAAATGTCAATGAATATGCTCAGCTCTAAAATCCTTCACTTTTCACTAAGATACTTTTCTGGGGTGCCTCTAGTTCCTGCCCTTATCCCTCCACCAGATTTCCCACTGATGCCTCTCTTCCTCACAATCCACCATTTCTCTCATACCTTTTCTTATAATTTATGTTTCCAACTAGAGGCCTGGTGCATGAATTTGTGCACAGGTGGGGTCCGGCTGGCCTGCCCCAATTGGGGCCAATTGGGCCCGGCTGGCTGGAGGGAGGGGATGTGGGAGATTGGCCAGCAGGCTCCGCCCCCTACTGGGGTGGGGGGGCTGATTGGGGGCAGGGCTAGCTGGGGGGAAGGGCTGTGGTGGTTGACCGGCTGACCCTGCCCCCTGGTCGAACTCCGGGTCGAGGGGACAATTTGCATATTAGCCTTTTATTATATAGGATGCTCTCCTGATTATCCAACTAAAACCTCTCAGCTGGCACCAATTCCAACCACCTCTTTTCTTATCCATCATCTCTGTTACAAATTTAAATCCTATTGAGCCCTCCTTGCATCTTGAACCTCTCTTCTGCTGACTTATTGGCCCTACAGTGTCCTGGCCCTCTGTCCTCATGACGTTTTCTATTATAAACTCCAATGAAATGTAAAAATTACTGGCCTTACCTTTAAGTATGTGTGTATGTATATATATGCACACCCACAAATATATTTCTATGCCTAAAAGAGCTGAATTCTACCTAACTCTTGCACAGGGAAGAAATAGTGGCACTAATATGGACCTAAATGTAAATATGGAAGCATGCTCATTTCTTAAATTAATTAAGCTTTCTTTCTTTCAAGTAGCTTATAAAGCAGATTATATCACTGAGAATATTTAAAAATAATCATTTGTAAATGTGGATAATGTCAATAATACCTACTTGTAGCTACCTTTTCTTGATAAATAGAACACCTATAAAAGACCAGTAATAATGACAAACCATGTCTAACAGCAGCTTTAAAGTCTGTTCTTGCCAAACCGGTTTGGCTCAGTGGATAGAGCGTCAGCCTGTGGACTGAAGGGTCCCAGGTTTGATTCCGGTCAGGGGCATGTACCTTGGTTGCGGGCACATCCCCAGTAGGAGGTGTTTCTCTCTCATCGATGTTTCTAACTCTCTATCCCTCTCCCTTCCTCTCTGTAAAAAAAATCAATTATATTTTTTAAAAAATAAAGTCTGTTCTTTAGTTTCTTACACTGTGTCACTCTTGATAGAAGAGAAAATAAAGGTAATATAAAATGATCTGGACTCTGCATATTTATAAATGGAGTAAACTTACAGAGAACAGTGGTTGAACTTTATAATTTGAATACATTCCTCCACAATTATCATGAAGAATAGGTGTTTAATTTATTCTTTAACCCAACTTCTGAAATGTAAGCTTCCTAGGGTACAATCTCAATTTCAAGCATTATTATTTTTTAAAAAGCCTCATTCGAATATTTTCTTTATTTTAGCTAGTGTGACAAAGACTCTCATAATTATCTTACAGGCCAAATTAAGAAATGTGGGTGGGAAGGAAGTAGAATTCAAATGTATTTGTAAGTTATTTGATTATCATGCCACAGGATATCAATGGTAGACAAGATGGCAGCCTTTGCTGGTGTTACATAGAGATGCCAGACCCTGTTCTAGTCAGGATTTATTAATGATTTGAATGAGTACTTAGAGGGGAGACTCATCAAAATTTGAGATATGTGAAACTGGGAGCTATTTCACTGGGGAAACAAAACAAAACTAAAAAGCCCAACTAACAGAATGGTATTATGGACTAATCCAGAAGATGAAATTTAACAATGACATGGATCAATTTCTACTCAGTGATTCAAAAAGGCAACTATACAACAATATGGGTGACTATATGACTTGGCAGGGTTTTTCATTAAAACAAAAGAGGAGGAACTGAATTGACCACATCTGTACGCGCAAAAGTGCAATACCATTGTACCCTTAAAAATCTGTTAAGAGGGTAGGTCTCAGGTTAAATGTTCTTCTCACATGCACATGCACTCACACACATACATGTACACACATGAGCTATGCCATCTCAAATTACTTAGGAAGTATAAGTGTTTTTTTAGTTAGAACTGAAAAATCTGTTTATTATTATTTTCTAGTTTATTGAGTTATACTTGATAATTAAAAATTGCACATATTTAAGGTGTATATCTTTATGATTTGATATATAGTTACATGTTGTGAAACATTCACCACAATCAAGCTAACTTAATCCAGCCATCATTTCATATTTACTTTTTTCGTGTGTTGTAATAACACTTAAGATATACCCTTTTAGCAAATTTCAAGAATATAATACAGTACTGTCAACCTATGTTGTACATTAGATCTCCATAACTTATTTATCTTGGATAACTTAAACTTTGTATCCCTTAACCAACATATCTCCAAATCTCTCTCCCCACCCCCACTAATCATCCTCTACTCTCTTTTTCTATTAATTAAACATTTTTAGATTTTACTTATAAGTGAGAATATGCAGTAGTTGTTTTTCTGTATCTGGCTTATTTCACTTAGCATAATGTCTTCCAGGTTCATCCATGTTGTCATAAATGGCATGTTTTCTTTTTTTAAAAAAAGCTGAATAATATTCAATTTTGTGTGGAAAATATATATCTTTCTTTATACATTCATCTGTCAATGGACATTTAGGCTGTTTCCAGATCTTGGCTATTGTGAATGGTGCTGTGATGAACAAGAATAAATATCCCTATATTATCTGTAGAAATTATAACATTTCGTCTTTCTGATAATAGCCATTCTAGTATATATGACATATCATTGTGGTTTTGATTTGCATTTCCCTGATGAATAGCAATGTAGAGCACCTTTTCATATACCTGTTAGTCATTTATATGTCTTCCTTTGAGAAATGTCTATTAGGTCATTTGCCCATTTTTAAATAGGATTATTGATTTCTTTGTTACTGAGTTCCTTATATATCTTGGATATGAATTAGAGAGTATAAGTTATCACTAAATTTCCAGGAAGGAGTAGTTATTAGAAGGAAAATGTTCCCTGGATGATGAAGACTGCATTTAATTCAGAAACAGATGCAATATACACCTTGGCCATCACTGTGAGAACACAGAATAAGAAGCTCAGAAATTAACCTCATAAGGTCATTTCATCTAGTTCTCTGCCCCAATGGGTTAAATGCTTAAGACAGCCTCAAAGCACAGATCTAAGATAGTAATTTTTATCACCAAGACTATTTAAATTTTGATTCAGATAGATTAATGAACTCTTAAATGGAGAGGGGCTAGAGAGTTAAAGGGGAAACTACTGTACACATTTGTGCTGCCAATCTTGAAAATATATAGAA
Organism: Myotis lucifugus; assembly: GCF_000147115.1. NCBI lineage: Eukaryota > Metazoa > Chordata > Mammalia > Chiroptera > Vespertilionidae > Myotis > Myotis lucifugus. The sequence goes on along the minus strand of NW_005871107.1, from coordinate 2,063,296 downwards.
TTTTCTGAATTGTCTCTGTCAAAATCTCAAATTTCAGCTCAACACTCAGATTTCAGCCTTCAGACAGTTGATACTCTCCTTATGCCTCTCTGCTTGCTATATTTTGGGTTTATTTCGATTAGTGTCAGAAATAAGTAACCCCTGGATTAGCAATGCCTGCCAGTTGTTCCAAGTTTACTTACCCTCTGACCCTCTTTTCCAGGTGGACCTTGGGGGCCTTGAATCCCCAGGGAACCCTATGAGGAAAAAAGGACACATGTTAATGGCCTGTTTCATGTACACCTGCCTCACAAAGAATGTTGTGAAAATTAATACCTACTGTACTGTTCAAACAAAACTTTTAAAGTGATTTGAGCTCTTTCAAGATTAGACTACGTAATATATTAATAACGATGAACTGTCCTACTCTGAATGGTCTATCTTTATAGTTAACTCCAGAAAAGAAAAAAGGTGACTCAAAACCTGGTGTGAGGCCCAATGTTCACTGCCAGTGAAAACTCCCACATGATCAGAACCATGTTTCACCAAACTAATGTTTGCAGGCAGAAAAATATATATTTAAACACTATAAATACAACTATATTTTCAGTAGAGAGTAGCTCTGTAAGTATCGCTAAGAAAACACATGGTTATGAGAATGGCTTCAACATATGTCTATTCATAACATTTAATTTTTAGTATCATAGACATTATTTAATACTTTCTCATAATTTTGCCAAGTGGTAGGGAAAATAACCATTTGTTCAGATCATAAAAAAGGCCCAGGAAATGCCTGTTGTTGTTAATCTGAAAGTTAAGTCTCCTGATTCTTACAGATAGTTACTGTTACACAAAAATTCCGATTCATCATGACCCTCAAACTGCTGGTTATATAAAATCTTCAGCAGTTATTGCTAAGTTGTTACCACGCTGAAAGCTCATTCTTAGTATCTCCTGATCTTCCTCCTTCCTTATCCACCTGCAATTGTGGGAGATTTAGGCTCTTTTTCTCTCAGTCCACATTCTCTCGTCAGTGGGCTTTGAATTCTCTAGGCTAATAATTCTAAGATTTATAACCCAAGTTTATTTCCTGAGCTGAAGATCCACATATCCAACGGTCTGCTTGACCATACCCATGGTCTCCTCTAGCTCGTGGGCATTCAAAGTTTGGCATGTAAAACAGCGGACTTAGGACCCTCTCTCAAAAGTGAGATCTTCCAGCATTCCTCAACTCAGTAAATCCACACAACATCCTCTTGTGCTCATACAAAATCTAGAATGCATCCTCCATACATTCCTGTCTCAAAGTTCTTTTTCACATCCAGTGACCAAGTCCTTGTAATGCATTTCCAAAGTATATTTGGATCCATCTATATCTATTCTTAATGCTCCCATTATCAATTCTTGCTTGCTCATCTGTAAGAGCTCCCTCGTTGACACTAGACACAGACTCACCATTCTCTACATCACAGCTAAATTGACCTTGAGAAAACCCAGCCTGACCTTCCCTGACTTTCCACGTGAAGAGACGGTTGCCTGTTTCACAGTCTCACAGTGTCTTATTCTTGTCCTTTAAAGTACTGGCCACAAGTTCATTTAAATGATTGTTCATGCAATGATCTGTTTCTCTCACAAGACTCTAAGGACCATAGCAAAATCTGTGTCTTATTCATCATGGGATGTGCCTTTTAATGTCTGAGTAAAAAATAAAATTCATATAAGGAAATCAATTAACTGCTTTTGGGTAAAGGCAGTAATTTTGAAATGATTTTGCAAATGTTTATGATTAATTGATCATCTATTAAATGACTTAAATGGCTTGAATAAATGAGAAGTCTAGTACTATATATTCAAACAAACCTGGAATCACCTTCATTTTAAAAGAAACATTCTATTGTTACCCAATTTAAAAATAATTAGGATTCATTTTTATAATATGACCTTTTTATTTAAAAGTCATGGCTACTGTTAAACTAAAACATCAGATGTGCTTGTGATGACCTATTATTATTTATCATGTATATATTCAATTTTTCCTTTTTTCATAAAAACTAAATTTTCATAATGTTGTAAAGCATAATTTTACTATCTAATTTTATTTTGAATAGAAAAAGGTTATAAACAGGTTATTTTATTTTTTTCATTCAGTTAGGTTTCATTTGACTAAAGTTGTCAGAATTTAGTATGAATTGTTGAAACTAATTTTCTAAAAACATTAGTATAAAAAATTCTGCACATATCACCAACCCACAGTATTCCCTATAAATCTTTCAGACTCTTCCATAAAACACTATAAAGTGTAGGTATTTATAATTTCAATTCTCTTATCTACTTTGGAAAAAGTTACTATTACAGGGATATATGGAGTTATGTAACCAAGGAAAGTTGGCTTACTAGGCCAACATAAGGTTGGTAAATTCCTAATGTGTATAAGAAAACAAATGCTGAAAACCAAATATAATAAGTATTAATTACAATATAATTACAGGGAGTTGTGTCATTATTTACAAGAAGGACATAATCTTGGCTCTAGATTAAATGCTTCCCTCTTGCCCTTAGGAAACTATTATAATTTCATGAATAGTCAAACTTATATATAACATTTTTGACATCCATCCAAATGCTGACAGCCCTTTCAGTGTTTTTAAACACGAGCCACTAAAAAATACACACACCAAACATTCATCAATGGAGTACAATTAGTTCTGAGCCACATAGAATAAAAGTTTTACTTCCTTTACTTTCTGAAGAAGTTACATAGCAAAAGCTTACATAATGTAAAAATATTAAAATTGATTTAAAATGTATTCAGGAGAGTAAAAATGATATATGAGAACGTTTTGTGAGCAATGTCCAAACAGTAAGATAAAGTTCACTCTCACATATAACCCACTTCTATGCCTCTTGGATCTTTGTGATTCTGAATCCTCCCTTCACCTTTAACCTCTGCTAACTCTAGGACCTATTGGAAATTATTTTTAATCTCCAATGGATTATTCACTATTTGAATTATTCATGACCAATTTTAATCATAGCCACATTGCATTAATGTTCAGAATATTTTTGAGCTACCCTTTATCAAATATTAATTGAAATTTACAAAGAAAAAGTATATGATATTGTCATTGGTAAAGCACAGGCCAACCAACTGCAGAAAAATCATATTTTTTACGATGCATTAAAATTTGGTGATGATTTATTATTTAAATTATCCAGCTCACTACTCCTCTCATTTAGTAAGGTCTAAAAATGGACTTACTTACCACATACTATGACAATTATAGATACACTGAAGCTCCAGCTTACTAAATTAAACTTGGGTACAGCTCAGCATTTGTCTCAGAACTCTCCCACAATTCATTCTTACTATGGCCTTGTAAATGCCATTATGCATGTATTTTACTTATTATTTTAATTAACTAAGAGTTCTAGAGGATTACTTATATATTTGTTAATTAAATTGGGGTGATTTTGGTTAATAAAATTATATAGGTTTCAGCCCTGGCCAGTGTGTCTCAGTGGTTACAGTGTCAGCCCGAGCACCGAAGGGTCTTGGGTTCAATTCCTGATCAAGGGCACTTACCTGGGTTGCAGGTTCGATTACTGCCCCAGTCAAGGCATGTGTGGGAGGTAATCAATCCAATCCATGTGTTTCTCTCACATGGATGTTTCTCTCTCTCCCCCTTCCTCCCTTCCACTCTCTCTAAAAATTAATGGGGGAAAAAATCCTTGAGTGAGGATTAACAAAATACAACAACAAATTATATAGGTTTCAGGTATAAAATTATACAATACATCATCTGTATACTGTATTGTGTGTTTACCTACCCAAGTCCAGTCTCCTTCCATGACCATTTATCCCCTCTTTACCCTCTGCTACCTCCCCCACCCTCCTTCCTAGAGGACAGAGGATTATTTTTTTCTATCTTCTACCACACACAGAAGAGACTCAATAAACACCTAGTAAATTGAAAGAAAACAGAGATAGAATAATACTAAGTGGTGGTGGTAGGGAATAGGTTTCTGCTGCCCATATAATCATATTCATTTTCAAAACTTGGACTTGGACTTTAATACCACATTGGAGAGCCTTCAGTCTCCTCTTCATTCCTCATATAAAGTGATCATTTCATTCTCTGATGCCTCACAGTTAGTTTATTTAAGAATTATCATTTACCACCTATGACATCACCTCTGTTATGGAACTTATTTATATTTCTGACCACTACTTGAGATTTAACAGATTTATACCATTTCTCTAGTTAGAGAATCATATCTTAAGTAACTTTGTGCACATGGCACATCTGCATAATGCGTACATTATTTTCTTTGATTTAATTGGCGAAGACTAATGCCTATCCATTTCTTTCTACTTTTTCAACCAGTTAGTTGGCTATAAAAATAACTGTAAGTTGGTTTATTCCCAAATTCCACAAACGTAAAGATTTATTGCTTTTTGGAAAGAGAAACTTGAGAATGTATTTAGGATAGTCATGATGTAAACATCTGCATGTGTCTATCAGGCTTTTTTTTTAAGTGAAATTCTGGACAATAAAATGTTGACCAATAACAGAATTCATGAGGCTGTTACCTCTTTGGGTTAGGATAAAAATATGCACAAGCAGTCCAATCCAGCTAAGCCATTCTAAGTTCCACTGGATACCTATTACAGAGGGTTCCATTTCACACAGCCCTCTCTGGAAAATCGGCTGATTATTTAAGACAGACTAGAACTTATCATCAGGGAAGCTCCTGTAAATATTTAACTGGGAAATTACTTAGAATTAACTGGTTCAGAACATAATTTTGAAGTGTTTAACAAATACAGCAGATGTTTAGTAGAGTTAATAGGGTAGATTAATTGCATGTGAACACATCTTCATTTGTGAAAAGAGGCAAGCTATATTCATAACTTCTCAATCAAAGAAAGGAGCTGAAGTGAACAAGGAGAGTTTCATTTTAATGTATTATTTGCACTCCCTTGCCAGGAATGTTGAGGAACATATGATACCTAAAACTGACTTCAACAAAAATGTTATGCAAGTAAGTGTATTTTAACTGTTATGATTATTGCTTTAGAATATGCTTCATAAACTTGAAACATAAGATTAAGCAAAAACTGAATAAATTCTTAACATGCCACTAAGGCATTTTCTGTGTTTCAAATAGAGTGTATAAAATTAAAGTTGAAAACAGACTTTATCTGTTTTTATAGAAAGTTTCATGCTTTAATATGAGAACAATGGGAAGAAATTTTATAAGTTGGAAACATCAAAACAGATTACAAAAAACAAATAAATAAAAATATAAAAGGCATACAGTCCAGTCATGGGAAGAGATTTTCATATTAGTTCCGAGAAGTGGCATTTAAGACTTTATGCTTGTAAATTAAAGGAGCAACCAGTTTTATGTTATTTCACAGAAGTATAATGACACAAGAAAGAATTTCCCTCAGGGTGTGTAAGTATTCAGAAAGAGAAATTCTATGTTATATTTCAAAAGCCTATCATTTTATCATAAGCAGTTGTCAGTGCATGCTAGGAAATAGATGTCTTTGAATAAAGAACAATAGAATCTCTTCCATATACTGAAAGAAGCCCTTCAAGCCTGTCTAGTAACACTGACAAGAGAAAAATAAGAACTGTCACTAGAAAGAATACTCTATGAAATATCTGTGTGGACAGAAATGCTTCAATCATTATCATTTACAGTAAATAGGTTTCATAACTAGATGGACAAATTTACCCTACCTTTGACAATTTAAAAAATAGAGGTCATTTGTAGTGCTTTCAAAACTTAATTTCATTCTAAAGTCCTGGCAGCATTTTAAACATGAGACATAAATGAATTATGGTCCCATGTGGATGCAGGGATAGATTTTAACAATAATCTTTTTCTATGCTTTTTGAACTCAGAAATCCCATTTCTTTTTGTTATATAGATTCTGAAATAGCAAGTCCTCAGTCACTACCGATTCAGTCAATTAAACTAAATGTACTATAAATTAAGTAATAGAATATATAGTCTGTAAATTTAGATTTTGTACTTTCCTCTAACAATGATTTTTGCCCTTATTTGAGACATTCCATTTCATAAATTGTATATATTCTTGGTTCCTTTCCACTTTGCATATTATCTAGCATAATGGACTGCATTTAGTAGGTGTTAAATGGATGAATGACTGCTAAGATTCTGATTCTTTACACTTTTCTTGGTACTTCTGCTGTAGTGAGAACATTAATTGTCATAACTACAGAAATTCTGATTTAGAAACTTACATTATTCATCAAAGTAATTCAAGTATAATTCTTATACTTCTATATGGATAAGTTTGTCCTTCATTAGAGGAAGAAATACAACCTGAATTCTTTGATTTATCTCACAGTGATGAGCATTAACAACTTAGTTTTTGAAAAACAACATGAACTAAAAAGATTAAAGCGTCCAACCAAACCATTTATTAATAAATAGAACCAATCAAGTTACTTAAAATGTTATCATTTAAAATAATGTAGTTTCACATTTGGTAATTATTCTTGATTTACTTTCATTTATTTGTCATAAGTAATTTCACATTTTGGTCATTTCATATTTATAATTATTCTTGACTATGAAAACCTGTGTAGATTTGCTTTATTTTGATGCTAATCTAATACATGAAGTCATTTGATTTCTGTGAACTCAAAGATCTGTTGACAAGTAAAAAAAATTGAAAGGCTATGGTCTGTCAAGTCTATTTGTATCATGTCTTAATGATTTATGAGGGAGAATATATATGATTGATTCAGTTTTAATGATTAGCCTGATCAAATAACAGTCTGTATTTCTGGACTCGATTTTCCACAGGTAAGTGGCCACATGGAAACATGGTTCCATTGCACAAAGAGGGAATAATCTACACACAGGCTGTTTTAAAATGTATTCTGATGTTTTCTGAGGAATGGACAGCATGATAGAAATGTAAGTCCAACTTTAATATCTTCAATAACTTTTGTGTTTGGGTTATGCAACACAAGTGACCAGAATGAAGAAAACTTAATCTAGCAATTTCAGGGTTAAAACATAACTCATTACAGAGATGTTCACACATCACATGAAAGACTCAGGTATTTAATGCAGATAACTGTAATGATGATTTATACAATATCAGGCTAAGTTACAATTGAGTAAGCTGGTGAAAACCAAACTTTTAAGAGGGGAAAATGCTGCATACCATAATAAAAAAATCAATATTAAAAACATACATTTAAGTACTTTTTCCTATGAAGTAAGACTTAACTATACAGTGCATTTTGGTAATTTATGTACTAACTAATCAGTAAAGTAGTTGCATTACCTATTTATCAGCTTTTTATAGATACATTTTTATATTGATAAAAAAGACTAACCCTTGAAAATGTTAGAATTGTCTGACTTAGTTAAATACATCTGAGGGATAACTTCTTTTTCCTTTTAAAAATCTTTACCTAAGGACATGCTTATTGATTTGAGAGAGAGAGAAAAGGACAGAGAATTTGATCTGTTGTCTTCTCATATTGGGGATCGAATCCGTAACCTCGGTATGTGCCCTGACCAGAATCAAACCCCACAACCTTTCAGTGTACAGGACGATGCTCTTACCAACTGAGCCACAGTGGCCAGGTCTCAGTAATGTACTGATTATTGTAGGTCAATGGACAAATCAGTTCTATATACATATTTCTTTAAACACAACCATTTAGAAATGGAGTAAAACATTTACCCTTCATAATCTCATCTACTTAATGATTGAATAACTCAAGGCTGTGTCAGAGTAACTTCAATTCAGTGCCAGTGGCATTAATAAGATTAGTTGTGATGTGTCATATTGACCCTTCAGGATGTTGTTCCTATGTCACTCTTCAATCTGCTGGCTTGGCAACACTATGTGTTTTCCAAGTAAGCAGAACTGATTTATCAAAGCCAGAAACAAACCACTTCATTTTCAAGCTACCGATCAAACACTAGACTAGAAAGTTAGCATGAAAGTAAATTACAATTAATGTTTTCATAATATTTCAATAAAATGGAGAAATAAGAAAGATATTTTCAAGCTTCTGAAAAAGAATAGTGTATCAAGGGAACAAATCAAGATAATTTGAGAGTCATTGTACTAATATACAGCTATAACAAGCATACAAACAGTAGTGAGTAAAAAGACAATACGAACAACACATAAAAATACTTTCATACTTGCACAGAACCAAAAGGTAGAAGCCCATTGTCATTTTAACAAATCATTTGAAAACCTCCACACACTCACAATAACGGGATTTGTTTTTAAAGATATACAATGCATAAGAGAATTGTTGAGGAAGAGGTTAGAGAATTGGCATTGAGTACCTGCTATTGTCAGAAATCCCACTAGTCATTTTACATAAGTGATTTTATTTAATTCTAACAACCCTAAGAAATAGAATTTTCCCTTTCATAGATGAGAAAAACTTCCTAAAATAACACTGCAAATAAGAGGGGGACCTGAACTGAAACTCAAGTATGTCTGACCCAAAGCTCTATCCCACTTTTCAACGTATTCTACTTCCACTTCCAAAGAAATATTTGGAGCATAACATTTATGTGGAATATGCATCATCATAGTGCTTGAATGGAGTTTCAGGTCAATCTCACCAGATTTAAAACACAGCATCATCCTTTATGTTTTTATACAGAAAGGTATTAAACTTTGCAGACTATATTAGGAAACTAAGAAGTGGTTGTAAAACAGAGTGGCATTCTATTAAAAAATGGAATGAAAAATCAACAGCCTGATTGAAAGTAAAAATAGCAAAGCCCCAGAAAGTCATCTGAGGATTAGAATAGGGGGGAGCTGAATGGGGCAGTAGTAAGGTTAGCAGTGTTGTGGTAAATTAACATTTGCTAGGATTTGTTTTTAAAAGGTATACAATGCATAAGAGAATTGTTGGTGACAATTCTCCATCGATTAGTTTGCATTTCCACTTGTCTTGTGAGTCACTATGTTCTGAACTATCTTTTCACCCTTCAGGTAGTTGTCTATCCAAAAGGGGACCTAGAAAGTTCCAACTTAATTCTGGCTCTGCCACCTAGATGCTCTTGTTGACTTGACTGACATGGTCCTAGACTAAAAAGATAATGGCCTCTTGGTTTAGCACATTGCTCACTCAGCACCCACTTGGCTAACGTGGGGGACAGAATGGGTCTCTGTAAGTTTTATTAAAATGTCCATGTCCTTGTTGATGAATTTAGATTGCTGCCTCACATCTAGGGGAAAGATCAATTCAGAAACTTGAGAAAATAATATAGCTTTCTAAGGTGAATTTGGGTAATTTGTAGGATTTGATCAGCTGGTTGGGTCTGGGATCCTATAGGTTGGCCTCATCTACTTGCTTGGGGTCATTAATGGTAGCCCTCATTAAATTCCATATGAGACTGAACAGTTTTGGTCCCAGCCTCTGTTTGTAGGGATAATCAGAATGGTTGATAGAGTAGCATACTCATAGGAAAATTTGTCAGAAGTCAAGACAGTAACATAGAAAAGAGGGAGGAATATTGTTGGGAGACAATGGATCTTTCCAGGGTCTTTCATGTTCCTTCATGTCTTATGAGGGAGGTACTAAATGCCGTTTTGTTCTGAACTCTCTTTTTAAGGCTGTTTATACAGAAAAACAGAGGGCAGGTTTGCTTACTGTTCAGAATAATAAAGAGAATGTCTCCCTCTGGGGCAAAGAGAAGGTTCTCTTGTAGACCATTATGAAAGACTTGGGTTTCCTGAGCATGGCGTTCTTCAGTTGTGACACAAACATACTGCGTGTCAGTACCTATGGATTACTCCTGCGGCCTGGCAGCAAGGCAGCCAATGCAAACAGGAAGCTCATGCTCCCACTGCCATGAGTGATCCTCTTTTCTCTCTGGCTCAGTCCATGAAACTGTGGCAGGCTAAACTGCAAGTAGGATAAAATTTCATACCTTTCACAGTTCTTGACACTGGTAAGTCGAACCTTGCTCTATAATAGGAATATATCTGATTTAATTAAACTATTCTTTATATTTAACCTCTAACCTCTTAAAATAATGTGATGAAATAGAATTTAAAGAAAAATTATTATTAAGAAGTACAAATTGGCAGTGACAAAGTAGTCACAGGGATGTAAAGTACAGCATAGGGGATATAGTCAATAATATTGTGATAACTATGAATGGTGCCAGGTGGGTACTGAAAATATCAGGAGGGCCACTTTGTAAGTATATGATTGTCTAACCACTATGCTGTACACCTGAAACTTATACAAAATAATATTGAAAGTAAACTGTAATGGGAAAATTAAAAGAAGTATTATTAAAGGGTATCTACTAGATCATAGATAAATTAAATTTCTTTAGGGAATGTAAAAAAAGGGAAGAATAGAATTTTAGAGTTGGAAATGACTTTTGAAACCATCTGTTTCAACCCCTAAATATTAATAGGTGACATGACCAAGGTGAATAAATAAACAAAAATAGTTGCATATCTCAGGGCAGATTTTGGGTTTCTCACAGCCATTATATTATATCTTTATTTCTCAAAAGATGAAATGGATTAAAATATAAAAAGCTTCTGGTTATGTCTGCAGTATATTGAACAGAAAGTAGGATTCTTCAAGTAAGGAGATAATTCCAGTTGCCCACAAACATCATGACTCTCCAAATGATAAAAAAGAAAAAAAAAATCAGGGGTAGTAAGTGACATCAGGATTGCCATTGCTGAAAACTGTTAATATAGGAGAAGGTGACTATCTGCCCTAAAACCTGCTCTTTGTTATGATGTATAAGTCAGAACTCTTATATTATCCTCTAGATATTTTCACTGTAGGATTTAGTGATATTTTACTTTAATAATATGTTCGTCAGTGAAAAATATCTGTTTCCCCTACCTATGAAGAAGAAATTTTTTTTAAAATATATTTTATTGATTTTTTACAGAGAGGAAGGGAGAGAGATAGAGAGTTAGAAACATCAATGAGAGAGAAACATCGATCAGCTGCCTCCTGCACATCTCCTACTGGGGATGTGCCTGCAACCCAGGTACATGCCCTTGACTGGAATCGAACCTGGGACCTTTCAGTCCGCAGGCCGACGCTCTATCCACCGAGCCAAACCGGTTTTGGCTGAAGAAGAAATTTATTGAGTAGCTACACTGCACCAACTACTTTTAATCTCTGGTGGTACAGCTATACATAAGATACCCCCCCCCGGGCTGTCCTCCTGGAGGTTATATGAGAGGTAAAGG
>NW_005871107.1:2049212-2051954 GCF_000147115.1 Myotis lucifugus | reverse complement strand
ACCACTCTGCCACAAAGATGGCGGTGCTCACAGCAGAGGCTGAGTTCCCGTAACGAGCCTTAAAAAGCAATCAGCAGGAACCTGAGGCTGCGCCCCCCTCTCCTGCCCCCATGGGGCTTGACAGGGGACCTCAAGCCATGCCCCCCAACCTGGCGCCAGGCTGGGGGACCTCAGGCTGTGCCCCCCACCCAGCAGGGTTTGACGGGGGACCTCAGGCCATGCCCCCTGCCTGGTGGGGCTTGACGGGGGACCTCAGGCCACACCCCCTGCCTGGTGGGGCTTGACAGGGGACCTCAGGCTGCACCCCCCACACCTGCACCAGGCTGGGGGACCTCAGGCCATGCCTCCCGCCCAGCAGTGCTTGTGGGGGACCTCAGGCCGCACTTCCTGCCCCGACACTAGGCCAGGGGACCTGAGGCTGCAACCTGCGGCAGGGCTTGATGAGAGTGGGGCCGGCCGGGTCTGGATCTAGCCCAATGGGGTTGGGTCGGCCAGGTCTCAGTCTCACGCAATTTCAAGGTGCACGTGGGTGGGCGGGGACTTGACTCTGGGTCCCATGGTGCGCCCCAGACTCTGACAGGAGGAAGATTTTCATATACATTTTACTAATTTTCTTTCATCTCTGACACTTCTATTATAGAGAAAGGGCAAATAGCAATATTAAAATATTTCCTCTAATTAATCCCCTTTTAATGTGCACAAATTTCATGCACCAGGCCACTAGTAATAACATAAGAACACTAGTTCAAAGTTAAAAAGGGGCCAGTCCAATGATACATCTGATAAAGGGTTATTACCCAAAATATATAAGGAACTCACACAACTTAACAGAAGGAAGAAAAACAATCCAATTAAAAAATGGGCAAAGGACCTAAAGAGACATTTTTCCAAAGCAAACATACAGATGGCCAAGAGACATATGAAAAAAATGCTCAAAGTCAATGATCATCCAAGAGATGCAAATTAAAATGACAGTGAGGTATCACCTCACACCTGTCAGAATGGCTACCATCAACAAAATTAACAAATGACAAGTGCTGGCGAGGATGTGGAGAAAAGGGGACCCTAGTGCACTGCTAGTGGGAAAGCAGACTGGTGCAGCCATTATGGAAAGCAGCATGGAGTTTCCTCAAAAAATTAAATATGGAACTGCCATTTGACCCAGTGATCCCACTTCTAGAACATATCCTAAGAAACCCGAAACACCAATCAAAAAGAATGCATGCACCCCTATGTTCATACCAGCACAATTTACAATAACTAATATCTGGAAATAGCCCAAATGCCCACCAGTAGATAAGTGGATAAAAAGCTGTGGTACATTTACACCATGGAATACTATGCAGCATTAAAAAAGAAGACTTTCTTACTCTTTGAGACAGCATGGAGGGACCTGGAGAGTGTCATGCTAAGTGAAATAAGTCAGTAGGAGATAAACAAGTATCACATGATCTCACTCATATGTGGAATCTAATGAACAAAATAAACTGAGGAACAGAATGGATCCAGAGACATGGAAGCATGAAATACAGTGTGGAAACTCGGAAGAAGAAAGGTGGGAGAGGGTGGGTGGGCGGGAGGTAATCAACCAAGGCCCTTGTTTGCATTTGTGCACGGCCCATGGACACAGACAAATGGCGGTGAGGGCCTGGGGCAGGGGACGGGGCGGACTGAAGGGGGTACATGGGGGAAAACGGAGACATATGTAATACTTTCAACAATAAAGAATTATTTCTAAAAAATAAAAAGGGGCCAGTCATTGTTCAAAAAATCATACATATGCTAATTAATTTAATCATCACCACAGCACTATGCCATAGGAAATATTATGCTCCCATTTTATAGACAATGAAACCAGAGTACAGAAAGGCCAAGTAACATATGGTTCAAATTACCCAAGCAGTCTGAATCCAAGGTCTGCGTAACTCCAAAACTACATTTTATGCATTTTTGGTTTGTTAAAACCAGTTGAATAGTTAATTGGAATAAATATAATTCTAATCCTTTTAGAGAACAATCATTTTTAAATTCCATTTTTAGATCAAAATATTTTAAATTCTTAAAGTGGAATTGAGTTAAAGTAATTTCTGTGTAGATTTATGACTTAAGTACACATTTTTATGCATATAATTTTTTAAAAATTTTATCTATTTTATAATTTTCTAATGGCATTTGAGATACATTTTAATGTTTTTTCTTGATTGCTAAATATCATAACATGACATAAAATAGTTCTTTCATAAAAGTACCAAAATGTCAAAGTAGAGCACTTTTAGGATAGAAAATTTGACTGTTAAGTTTTAAAATACATAATTTAAAATTATGATGAAAACAATTTAAAATGTCTTTTGAAACAGAAGCAAACTATAAACAGAAGGGCAGAAGGAGCTATTCTCAAATCATGCATCTTATGGAAGATATATAAATCACCTCCCTGGCAAATGAACTGATGGTAGGTTTTCTACAATATAAATCTTCTCTCAGGCTAAACATAAATCTTTCTAGGGCCTTAAGCATCAACTCCACTATATTTCTTACAGAGTCAATAAAAATAGCTTTATAGTATAGAAATGCTTTCTATTTTAATCAACAAATTCATTTATATGTCTGTTGCCCACAAAATTTAGGAAAAGGTTGGATTTTTGAAATAATTTCAACTGCCTTCCTTTTACTGGCCCACTTGTACTTTAAACATCATTGAGCTGGATCACCAGTTTCAGAAAGTTAATAAATTAAATGTGA